>NC_038242.2:22679571-22969675 GCF_000004515.6 Glycine max
CTTGTAATTACAGATTTGACCATTATACCATATAAGATTTTAAATCAAACACCAGTATATGTGTATATAAATACTGAGACAAAATTCAAAAGACTAGTCTGTGACAATAATAATATACATACTAGTCCGTACGTACGTACCTGGAGTTGCTATAATCAAATAGCTTCCACAACAACGCGAATTACCAGTAGTAAATGATAACCTAAAAAAAAACCATAGTCCAATTAGCCATTGTGTATTTAAAGCCTTTTACCAGCTATGTCCACAACTGCTTTACTCAGCAAGTGGCGCCATCAGAGGAAGGCAGCAACCTATCAATTCTCAACCAAAATGTTGACAAAATTCAGCATTCAAATCCAATGCAGTAAACAAGGCAGACAGTTCTCCAATGCTTTTCATGAAGCATTCAAACCAGTGACAGAAAACATATCGAGGTTTATCCAACGGAAGCCAGAAATGGAATTTTAGACAATAAGATTGACTACTTGGAAAACAAGATAAAGATGGATGAAGGAGAGTTAAGAGAAGCTGTTGCTATTGAGGCTACTTTATATTCAGTAGTTGCTGACCATATGGCCTTGACAACATGACTAATTGCATTGGAGAGCAAAACATTTTCATGTTTCACCTTGGCAGTGGTGTTGTTGGAAACACTCACTTAAGGTGGACAGGACTTTGAAAACAGAATGGTGACCCATTTTGTATAGGAATTTGAAAAGAAGAACAAAGTGGACATTAGTCAGAACCCTAAGGAGGTTCAGAACTGCGTGTGAGAGGGCAAAAATAACATGGCACATGCATCAATAATTTTAGCCATTAATATATAGAAGCTTATGAAAAGGTATAGCCAAAGATTGTATTTTCATCTGTCTATGGTCCAAGGAGTTAATTCACATATAAAGGAAAAGGAAAATATCTGAATGGAAACATCATTGAAACATGTTTAGAAGGAAAATATATGAAGGAAAAGGACTATTACTTAGTCTGTCTCTCAACTTGCAATTACAACTTGATTGCAACTCAGCCTTTGTGTAGGCTTTAAATAGCTGATACAGTTAACAATTGTATTTAAGCTTCTAAGTTCTAATAGGGTGATAGAGAGCAGAATTGGTGAATGTGAACCACAAGTATAAAATTATTATTATACATTGAAGCTCCATTAAAAATTGAACCATGAGTACATAATTATTATACTACATTGCAGCTGCATTAAACATGTTATTGTTATTAACCAATTTCAAGACCTAGAGGACCCTTTCCCTTATTTTTGAGAAAACTAGCTTAATATAATCTAGTTCTATAATTAACTAAGGAGTTGAGAGAAGCTATTCCAAAAATGCAATATCACCTTCTTATGTTTGTTCACAAAGTTGAATTTGGAATTAACTAAGTGATAAGGAAGGGATTCCACAGATTCATTCACCCTCTAAGGTGCTTCGGCTTTTTTGAGTTCTCTCTTGTACTACATAATCGAGACATAGCTTTTTCCCATGATGGATTCTGCATGTTTTTCCTTTCTGGGGGCTTTTGAAGCCTGCATTAATTCTTAATGGGACTTTTTTTTTACCAAATGGGCATGTGCATTCTTACTCTGCTGCTATCTCATCTATTCTGGGGTATATTTAGGTAATCTAATTATATCTTAAAATATTTTCTAATTCTCTACCTCCTTCTTAGAAGTAACAAACCCCACAAACACAAGACAAACAACACTGCTCTAACTTGCAAATGAACAGGCAACTAGAACTCCACACAAATCACAAAAACCTTTGATCAATATTCAGAACCAAACAAACAAGTGAACAACATTCTTCATCCTAATTTTTTAAGACATCCAATGTTATCAATGGCGGATGGCGGCTATTTAAGATTGCATCCAAACAGGCAGATAAAAGAGAAGATGGAACACACTTTAACAGGAAGGTATCACCAAGAAGAGAAGAGAAAAATAGCACCATAGAAAATCCTAAACAATCAAACATACCATGGACAAGAAAAGAGAAGCAATGTTGTACTGGCCAAAAGAGAAACCTACAAGATCCCCTTTTTGGCTGGTAGAGACCACAACAAACCTGGGACAACTCTTGCAAAACCTATTCACATCTTATAGACTAAAAATAAAAACATTAATCTAACGTAGTCTTTGTTTGCCTCTCATAGGCAGCATTTTGCTCCTAGACAAGAATGTTTAACAGAACACATTCTAACAACTAGCAAGAAGGCCGTGAGACAACAAAAGAAAATAGTTTGGATAAACATTAAACGTATTATCTTTCATTTCTACAAGATTACGTTAAGAAAGCAAAAGAATGTAAAACAATATCTTGCCTGCAATAAACAAGATGAAATTTCGATATAACCCTGTAGCAACACGTTATACGCAACTGCAGCAACAAAAGAGGTTAAAACGACGCGTTCCAATGTGGGCAAGTTTACACACAATTTCAGAATCCCCTTCAAAGTTGGGTCTAACAATTCAGCCTGCAATTAAAAATAAAAATATAAAAATACAGCCACTCCATATGAAAAAGATTTTTCCTTTTTAGTCACTTTACTTAGAAACATCAACTTCTTAGACTCTACACATAACATTTCAATCATTTTAGACTTTTAGTCCCCGCTGTAGGGGCAAACATGATTAAGGCCATGTTTGCGAACCCGTTCAAAAATACCAAACCTAGTTAAACACAAGACACACAGTGTCGAAAAGTACTTGAGACAGAGTCGCGAAAGGTGGCGAGCTGTCAACATCTCGATAAGCTTGCAGGGACAGAGAGATACGTACAGTCACGAAGAAGAAAGCTTAGACAAAGAAGAAGAAGAGAGCGCGAGAAAAATAGGGCTCGTGTTCTAATATTTTTAAATATAAGCCTAACATCGGTTTTCAACACAAAACCGATGTTAATAAAATGATGTTAACGTTAACATCGGTTTTCTGGAAGAAACCGATGTTAAAATATCATATGTTAATATCGAACTTCTGAAAAACCGATGTTAACTAACTTACATTAACATTGGTTCTTGAAAAAACGATGTTAATAAACTGCAACTAACATCGGTTTTTCAAGAACCGATGCTAATGTCAGTTAGTTAACATCGGTTTTTTAGAAGACCAATGTTAAAGAATACACATTATTTACAATTATGCCACCGCGTTTATGTTCACACCGGTTTTGTCAATAACCGATGTTAAGCTGACGATGTTAAATTTATTTTTTGTAGTAGTGTGAAGAAGTGATGGCTACTACAAAAGAAGGAGTTAACATAAGCTATGCATCACCAACCATTAATGGGAGTGGCACACATATTCCCATTATGAGGAATTCTAACCGAGTTTCAATGACAATGATTCTACCAACTAATGGGTTAGATGATTTACTAAGCATCCATGTAGTAAATATCATGAATGGACACTTGTTTTTGAGGACAATTGCTTTGAGTTATGCATTTCAACTACAAAAATCTCGAAAAGAAGAAATACCAAGAATCACCCTACAAAATAAGAGAAGGACCATATGATCAAGAAGAGACACAAGGACAAAGTGTAGAAATATGATCAAGAAGAGACACAACGACAAAGTGTAGAAGACTGGAATGTTATTCTCAAAAGATAGTATACTCAAGTTCACTACAAGCTGGTGATTCTATAGGCTTAAGAGGAGAGGACTCAAACATTTGCTTAATGGCAAACACATTAGAAGCATTTACTAAGAACAGTCTGAAGACAACCAGAAGAAAGAAGCAATGGTTCTTATACATCGATTGTTCCAGACACATGACAAGAGACAAGAGTAAATCATTCAAAACGACGAAGGAGCCATCACATTTGAAGACAACAACCAAGCCCAAATCAAGGGTATAGGAAACATATGTAACCCTAACTCCGCTCATATAGATAATATTTATCATGTAGAAGGTTTAAAACATAACTTACTTAGCATAAGTTAACTGTGCGATACAAACCTTCATGACTAGAGAACCATCCTTTAGAAATGTTATATTTTTAAGATGTATGGATACAAACCTGTATAGTGTCTCCTTAGAAGAACTTCCTAGCCAATAGTGTTCATGACATTAGATGATGATAAATGGATTTGGCATAGGAAGGTAAGTCATTTCAATATGAGAACCATTTCAATATATATATAAAATATTTCTTCAAACTATTTATTTATTTTGGATTTATATATATATATATATATATATATATATATATATATATATATATATATATATATATAGTTTTCTCTCCTAATATTTAATGTAACACTGCATACCCAAAATTTAAATTTGAAACCACTTATTTAGTTGAAGGAACACCATATATACTATTTAATTCATACATACATGACTAGTAAAAGCGAGGCCTTTTAGTTATTAGATAATATATATATATAAAAAGATGTTTATAAGTTTCAATTTATTTTTAAGATTTAATTAGTATGCATTGATCGTGTAAATTTTACACTTTTAACCAATCACAAAATGAAATTTTTTAAAAAAGTTTGAGTCTTATCCTAAATGTTTTAAAGGTCACACATTTCATATATGAATTTGTTTTATGAGCCAATATTAATTGTTAATTTTTATTAAAATGTTAGTGATATTTGAACCAACAATTTCTCTCTTCTTTTCCCTTCAACCTACCTTCTCAACATATACTATGAATAGTTATTGGTATGTGTATAAAAATTAAATTCTTTATTTTTAATTGCAAATGAAGTCCGTACTACTACGTATATCACCTTTATCAACATTTTTTTTCTTAACACTTAGTACAAATATTATTAAAACCTTTTGGCAACATTTAAAAAATATAATAATATATGAGTTATACACAATATTTAATAAAATATTACAAAAATATATTAATAATATTTATTTATATTTGATGACATTTTTTAAATGTTGTTAAAAAGTTTTAATAATATAATGAAGAATAATATAACGAAGAAAGAATGAACTATAGCCAAAGATATGTCTTCAAGAACATCTAAAATTTTAAGGGTTGTTAACCCATTATTTATACTACTCTTGCATACAAATTCTAGTTTGGACTTTATGGCATTTTTTTTCTTTGATATTTTGTATGAAAAATAGATGACCATGTTCACCTGTCCATTCAGCTGCTCGGCGTCTACTCGCCGCGATACTTATTCTAAAACAATATATTAGCACTTACTTACCTTTACTAATAAAATAAAGAAAGAAACATCTTAGCCATGTTTGTATTCTTTCTATATTACTATCAAGATGTGGCAGGCCAGTGTGCGTGAGGGAACCATAAGGAGAATCATCATATCCTGAGGCCTATAATTTGAGTTCATGTTACCCTAAATTTTGTACAGGCATTTAATTAGGGAAACAAAGGATTGATGTTAGTTGTTGGATATGAATCTTCGAATGGAATTTCTATTATTGGCATAAAGTAATTGAAGCAAAGAGAAAAGAAGTTGATAATGGATGTACATGAAGTAGGAATCAATTCTAGCTCCATAATGTTTTTTCACACAGCTATTCACAGACGCTTTGCAATGAGTATAAGCCTAACCAGGGAAGGCTTATTTGCTAGAGTAGTGTTAATAAGACACTTTTTTACACCATCTTTCCAAGGTACTCTCTTCTTAGTTGACATTCATGCAAGTTTTATTAGTTTTATAAATGAGACCCATCAAATAAAGAATATAATTGAACTAAATAATTATTTTGATTCATAAATGTGTAAACTGATGACAACTTAGTCTTTAAAAAACAAAAAAAAAAGATTTAATCTTTTAAATGTGTAAAATTTTTTATAATTATATTTTACCATTAAGTTTTTATGTGACTGTTTTATTATTAAGATAAAATTTCAAAAGACTAATTTAATATTAAATTATAAATTCAGTGATAAATTTATCATTAAGTAATATAATAACACATAATTATTATATTTTTTATACATTTATAAATTAAATCAGAATTTTCATTATTTCAAAAATTAAGTTTTCACTTATTTACATAGACTAAAAACTCATTTACCCAATAAAATCCACATAATTAATTGCTGGCGTAAATCTCATCTAATAAAAACGAATATATTAAAAAATAATACGGTAGGTTTCGATATATAGTATTAATAAGGTTTCTATTATTATCCATTTATGCAGGGATGCGATAAATCGTGGGTCGCGGGTCAGCCCTATAATTTGGGTGGGGGCTATGATTCCGTTGCAGTCTGTCACATAACAGCTTCCCCTCATAAAGCCTCTCATCCCCTGGATATGTTCTGCAATAATGCATTGGAATCATGTAAAGAAGGGCAAAAGAGGAGTTTTGTATCGAAAAAACAAAAAAACAAAATAAAAGTGTGAACATATACACTATATATAGTTTTCTTGAGCACATGAATAAACTTGTTTCATCTTAATTAGATTATTTTAAAGTATATAATTACGTTAAATATTTAAAAGAAAGAGTTTTAAATAATTATAATATTTTTACTTGACTCAAATAAAAAAAATATACCTATCATCTATAAATAAATATAAATAAAAGAAAATAAAATACACTCATTTTTCATTTACCGTTGAAAACTCACTTCTCTACTCTATAAAATGTGAGAGAGAAAAATACACGGCAGACATAGATAGATAGTAATACTTTTTTTTATACACGTGCTCAACATAATATATTCTTAGTAAATTTAATATTTGTCTAACTAAATAAAAGGTGAATCAAGTTAGTTTTTGGGATCTACATTAATAAGACTTCATTTCTATACAGTGAATATAAATAAACTAATTTCAGTCATAGAAGAGAAGAAATTTGACGGTTAATATTCGAATACATTAATAATTTATTATGTGTGTACATAATATTAACTTAAATGATATTACTAACTTTATCTTTTAGAGTAAGTTGTTACTTTAAAGGAGTTCAATTGATGTATTGAAAAACAAGGTGTATCAAACAATTACTATATACTTCCTCTGTACTAAAATAAATATATTTTAAATTTTTTTACACTGCATAATGAAAACTTATAAATATATAAAAGTTATTAATCTCATCAAATAAATGAAATAGAGTATGATTAATATTAAATTAAAAAATTAAGTGACATTTATTAGAGGTATTAGTGAAAAAAAAATAATTAATGTTACAATTAAATACAACACTTATTTTGGAGTAATTAAATGTGACAGATGGATCTTATTAGGTGTTCAAGAAATAGAATGATTCTTTTTTAATATTTGTAGGTTCCACAATTTTTGAGATTAGTTGCTTGTATATAAGTACACGATCCCTATTTATAATGTAATTCAACATATTTTAACCAATAAAGTGTGTATGAAAGAGTGTGTTAGATATTTTTCTGCATGGATCAAATATTTATACAAGCACCATATTTAAAAAATTGTAAGACTTATATATTTCTATTTTTGTGAAAAAGTTATAATACAATGATTTGTGTTTATTTGTAGGACTCATTTAATAAGATTTGTAAAGTTGTCAGATTAAAGAGATAATGTTCTTAAATTACAAAAAGTAAATATGGATGATTTGTAATAGTGGGATCCCTTTAAGAACCTTAAAGTGAGTTGCTCGGTCGTGGATGTTCTAAGTAACTTGTACACTAATTGCATTCTCATTCCAAGAAAGTTATCTATCTATTTATAGAATTATGATTTGTAGTTGCATTCCACGAAAGTTATATAATTGGTTGAACTTATTTTGAGAAACAATCCGGCAACAAAGATCTTAAATTATTATTTTTTTATCATTTTTATAAGAAATTTTTGAAAATTAAATAATTATACTTCCTCGGATCTTATTTAGAAGACTCAAAGTAAAAGTGATGTTTGGATTTTCTTATAAAATTCAATACATTATCTTCCTTATGTTAATTATTTTTAGTCTAAAATAGCATTGATTAAAAAAGACATTGTAATAATAACACATATAGAAGAGAGATAAATGAGTATTAACGATAATGATATCGAATTTTGAAAAAATAATAAATTTAAAACATATTTATTATTATGAACTAAATTAATTATTTTTAAAATCTAATAAATAAAATAATTGATAATTATCGTGTAAGGAAAAAAATGTCTTAATATAATTTTCATGTTAATTTTTCAATGCAACATTATTTATTTTTTCACTTATAATTCGTATGAATTACAAAATATAAAAATGAGTTAAGGATGATGTAACATTAATTTTATAAAATTATTTTTTGTTTTCTTTTATTTATTATTTTTTTGTATGTATAAAATAATATGATAATTGTATTATTTTTGGCGGAAAGGAGTAGCACACAAGGAAGTTACAGCAAAACATGCCACAAATAAGTTCAAGTTGGATCATTTCAACACAAATTGCAGTAATATTCCCTACCTTTCAAGCATAAAGGGTCTATAAACTGCTTAAGCTTTTAGAAGGATGGTTCTTTGATATCTAGATTACTAGGGAACTGATAAATCATGTCCCCACACAATGTTTCTTAACATCGGCTAGTATATATATCCCTTCACCCCAAGCACTAGACTCACCATCTGGTTCACAAGCTGTTCTTAAACTACTACTCTAAGAACAACAAACCTTTGCTTGCGTCACACTTCTATAATCGTTTACTCTTCCACAAGGTAATCTTGTTAGTGCGTTTATAATTCATGTCACTAAGCCACAACATCAGCTTATAGCAGCCACAATGCAACTACTTATGCAACTGCAATTTAAAAACACAGTTGAATGATATTGAAATTTATATTAAGAGTAGTAAACTAGCTAGACTTGTTATCTTGACAGAGTATGCTATCACTAGGACTACAGTTCCCTATCCAAACTACTTTTATGAATTTCTTTGCATGTCGATCTTCTTATAAAACTTAAAAGCAAAACATTAGCAACACATTTTCTGATATATTATTTTGATCATATTTTTTATTAATTACTAATTAAAATTGATTAAAAATCACAAAATTTCATGGGTTTCACTTTTTATTTAAGGTGTTATACTCGTGATTTTGTAATTTTTAATAAATTTTAACCAACAATTGAGAATGTGTTAGAAGAATAGTGTTGCTAGTATTTCTCATTGGCATGTGATTTGTAGGACACATGCACAAGAAGATTTGTGGTATATCTCTTTGCTTGCTTTAACAAGAAATGATTTAAACCAACAACAAATGCATATATTTAACAGGAAAAATGAGCTGGTCTGGAGGAGATTGGATGTGTGGTGCTTGCCAGCACATAAATTTCAAGAAAAGGGATGCATGCCAAAGTTGTGCATACCCTAAATTTGGAGGCCCTGACCCAACAACTTACAGATACAACTCGACTGAAACCTTGGCAGGGGACTGGTATTGCACTGCCATGAACTGTGGAGCTCACAACTTTGCCAGCAGATCAAGCTGCTTTAGATGTGGTGCATTGAAAGATGGTTACTCTTGTAGATTTGGGGGAAACATGGATGGCTCTGGAGGATATGGTTCTGATTGCAATTACCCTCCAGGGTGGAAAACTGGTGACTGGATTTGCACTAGGTCAGTTCACATTATCATCATATATTGTTTTTTTTAAACCATGATACTGGTGTGAAGTATTTACTAATTTTTCCGATTATTGATCTCTGCCAGAGAATCTAGTTGTGAGATCTTTTCTTTCAATTACATTTTTTTCATCAACAACTCAAATTAGAGATTTTGCCTAAGGGAATCGAATCCAACTTTACCGAGACCAATAACTTGTTGGTTATCATCATGTACTTAGAGAACTGAAATAGTTTCCTTTCTATTGGTACAATTTTCTTAGCTCAATAACCCTGCATTCTGTTGCCAAGTCCTACTATCATAAAAGCCGAACAATATAGTTCAAAAGCATGCAACTAAGTTTACCCTCAAAATTAAGCTACATTTCTTCCATGTATTGAATTATTAGTACTCCTCCTTTTCTTCCCCCCAGATAGAGGGAGTTGTACTCAACCTTGCATATCACAATACATTGGTCACAAGAAAAGAGGAACAGTATTTTTGTTGGTAAAACACTGAAATGGGAGAGTAAGGACCATGTGTCCATACTCCACGAAAATAATTGAGAAAGAATAATACAAATGGTGGTCATTGGTCAACATAAAATTACTGTTTATTATATTACACAATATAAGAAATGTGAAATACATTAGATTCTTTTTCACTTATTTTCTGTGTATCAGAATTGGCTGTGGAGTGCATAACTATGCCAACAGGACAGAATGCTTCAAGTGCAAAACACCAAGAAATTTTGGTGAGAATAATTAATTAAGCTTAGCCTTCATCAAGTTTTTCTGTAATAATTATTTGAAAACTTTTTACATGTTGGTAGCAATAGCATATCCATGACACGTTTATTACCTCTATTTCAGGTGACGCAGACTAAGAGAGGCAATTTCAACCGCCACTAATGACTTTCTTCCTTCACATTTTTCTTCAGCAAACTTGTTTTCCTTAGTTAAGCTCTAGAGTAATCATGGACGAAGGTCCTTTGTTAGAATCACGGCCATGCTTTTGAAAGGGTTTCCTTTCCTTGTTTACTGCTAGATGTTTTGAAAAGAAAGTTATGAAATCCATATTATCAATTTGTCATTATTTTATTATTTATCAATTTGGGCATTCCTTATCCCTTGGAGTGATGAGGAAGTCATGAGTTCAAATCTTTCCTTTAGCACAACATACTAATCGTTAATATTTATTAATAAAAGAAAACTTCAACATTTCACTATAAAATAAGTTGATATAAGAATGGCAAATATAATATGTATAAATAACTTAAATATAATAAAATTCATAAATTTATTATAAATCGAGTCATATAGATCAATTAATGACTAATTGGATTGACCTCTAATTCAGTGATTTAGTATCCCATTGAGTTAATAATCAGTCTGAGTCTTATATTCATTGTTTGCTTCCGCGACTGCTCATGAATGCTTGCCTGTGAATGTCACAAACGAAGGCAGAGAATGTGAGAGATAGAAGGAAAGGTTTGAGGTGAGGAGGAGAGAGAATGCGTGCTGGTGGGAAACAGTTATGTTACTGAACACACAACACAAGTCGGAGTGGTCTAAAGAATTACATGTCTCCTAACACTTTTTTTTTTTGTAATTATTTAAAAGTTAATATAATTTATGTCTTTTAACGTAATTATATAAAAATATTTTATATTATCGGTTGTTTAAGTTGTATAGTCGTTTTTCTTATATAGAATATAAAATAAATTAATCTTTTTCCTAACTTAAATTATATTTATATGTTTAATTTTTAGAAATTCGTTACCTAATATTTTTATAGGCCGAAATGCGGTAACAATTCAATTTATTTTATTCTTCTATAATTATTTATGAAAAAGTTTAACTAAAAGAGTACCTTACTCTTGGATCAGAGGAGAATACAGACCCATGTAGTGGATTGCCATAAGCAATACGTCCAACAACGATACTCAAATTTACATGCGAAATCAAAACGAGTACAAAAACAAGTGGCAGTTTACTTCAAAAGCACGAAAAACACTAAGCATGAAAATAACTAAATGGATGATAACCTGATTCACTATTGAAAAGTAGAGAGCTCTCTAAGTCAAATATGAAATAAATTCTTTCACTGTTTTTTTTTTTTTTTTGTGGAGAATGAGTACATTCACGATTCCTTGTTATAATCCAAAATTAGCGGGGGGGGGGGAACACCTTCACTATCATTATATGGCTTTAGTTTATTGACTTAATAATTGCAATTTCAAGTTAATGTTGTGAGCCAGATGGCACGCATGCGTTCTTTCTTTTTAATTTAACTGTTTCCTGTTACTTGGCTTTCAAAATATTCTGAGGTCGTGCATGTTATGCTTTGAAGATGTTAAGCAAGGACAACCCCACTTTTAGTGAACTAGTTCCCCCGCATAGTGAAGGGATCCGAAGTGCAGGACCATCATTTATGTCCATATGTCGGATGCTCTTATTTTACTCTTATTATTTTCCAGTATTTCGTTTCTGGCTATCCATATCAAGGAGATGCTAAATTTTAGAAGAATAGATATTGATATTATTAGTAATTATACTGGATGGTTATTTGGCTGATGAAATAGTCGGATACCCCCTCCTTGATTAAAAAATAATCATATAAGTAGAGATGTCAAATTTTCGACTAGTGGAATAGTTGAGTGTCCTTCACAACCCACTAAAAGACAATCTCAGACATCTAGCCACCAGAGTGTCTGAATACTTCCTAGAACATAAATGTCAGATGGCAAGACAAATATAGACCTTGACCTTTTGGTTGGTCGGATGCCCGGATATGCATTTGGCCACCCGAATAATCAAATACTCAATAAAGAGTAAACTCGACATGGATAAATCATGGTCAAGATTATATGAATGATTAAACATCATTATAATGATTAAAGACAAAATACCTAAAGAGGTAATCATGCACTAAGGCCCACATAAGCCTAAGGATCTAGCCTACGTTTGGATTGTTAGATCCTATCAGATTAGTGACTCTCATAAAGAGACACTTTGATTCTTGCACACCCAAACGACTCTTTTAGTCATAAATAAACATGAAGATCAAACTTCATTTATATCCATTCATGTCATCAAATCAACATACAAATCTCAAAATCACATCTCAACATCAACCACCAACGCAATACACAATAACCATTCTAATAGATCACAAGACATAAAAAATTAAGAACAATGTCAGCTTCCCTTACCTAATAAGCCGAAAAAACAAACTTTGAGAGGAAGAAATGAAAAAGGAGAAGGTTTTGGATCCAAGATCAGATATTTCCCATGACCACACAGTCATCACATAGAAGGTCACCACCCAGAACCTATCAACAAATATAAACATTAAAACCCAAAAAAATGAGCCCTTTCATGAACCCCCATGGGTGCTCTATGAAGGAAAACAAAAAAGAAACTTCAAATGGATAGAGAAGAGGATTCCTACCTTTGTACACAAACCTAAACAACAAAAAGGAGTAAGAAAGGTGTTCTCTGGAATAAGGTAAATCAAGGATCCAAGCTTCCAAAAAAAAGAGCCATCTTGGGGAAGAAGAAAGAAGCAAGAATGTATGTTTATGAGGTTGGTTCAGATTATGCAAGGGTTTTTGGAAGGTTTATGAATTTTCTTGCTCCCTCTTTTTGCATCCCACAACTCTCCGAGCTCACTCACCTCATACTCATCACTCAAGCCCTACTTACCTAGGCCCGAACAATCTAAAAACCAACTAAGCACACATAAAACATGGCTTAAGCATAAACATTGGTATAAACACCATAAACCATCACCTCATAATTAATTAATTACAAACACTTAAGTTAAATTTAATTACTCTTACAATTTAATTAAAACCACTTAATTAGAAATTATAAAGATCACAATGTTACACTAAAAGCCTTTTTATCCTTGGCATCCTTCAAGGCATCAGGGTGCATATTGTAACGCCCTGAAATTTCGCTAACTGTAAATCGATGTTTAAATGTATTTCTTGTGTTATTTGATTATGTGATTGACTTGGATGAGTTGAGGTATTGCGTGAATTAGCCATGTGTGATTTGCTTGATGTGGATGTTGAGTTATGTGGAGTTTTATTGACTTAAGTCAAAATTATAAGATTTCAAGTTTTACCTAAACCTATTTCGATAAAACCATGATCTCATATTCGTTAACCATTGGATCACCTACAAATTTGGACTGTAGGTTCATAATCCAAGTTTTCACGTTTTGACCATTAGGATTTGAAAAATTACAATATTTGGCATCTCACATAGCGTGAGAAGCACACTAAGTGTAGTTCCAAACTTAGAAGGAATTGTGCTCAACACGAAATGTCGTGCTCAGTGCAATAGGAATTGCGCTCAGAGAGGGGTAGAAGAGTGATCCTTTTCTTCTAAGGACTCAATTAGAAGCTATAAAGTTAGGGAGAGATAGTAGTTTCAATGTGGGATTGGATGGAGTCTTGAGACTTCAAGATAGGATTTGTGTTCCCAATGTGCCCAGACTTAGGAAGATGTCTTAGAGGAAGCACATAGGAACAACCTGAGCATCCACCCTGGTGCTACCAAGATGTATCAAGATCTGAAGATAATATTTTGGTGGCCCAACTTGAAGAGAGAGGTTAATAAGTTTGTGTGGGCATGTTTAGTCTGTTAGAAGGCTAAGATAGAAGATCAGAGACCTTCAGGTAAGTTACAACCCTTGGAGATACCCTAGTGGAAGTGGGACAGTATTTCCATGGATTTTGTTGTAGGACTACCTAGGAACCTAGAGGTTTAGATTCTATCTGGGTTATTTTGACATACTGACCAAGTTTGCTCACTTTATTCCCATTAATATCAAATTTTCCTTAGAGAAGTTGACCTCCCTGTATATTAGTGAGATTGTCAGATTACATGGTGTGCCATCTAGCATAGTGTTTGATAGAGATCCTAGGTTTACCTCTAGATTTTGGGAGAGTCTGAACAAAGCATTGGGAACTAAGCTTAAACTAAGTTCAACCTATCACCCTCAGAATGACGGTTAGACTGAACGGACCATTAAGTTGTTGAAGGACCTTTTGAGGGCGTGTGTTTTAGAACAAAAGTGGAGTTGGGAAAGTTTTTTGTCGTTGATAGAGTTCACTTATAACATTAGTTTTCACTCTACCATTGGCATGGCTTTCTACGAAGCTCTATCTGGTAGAAGGTGTAGGACACCCCTATGCTGGCTAGAGCCTAGAGAAAATATCACCTTAGGACCCGAAATGGTACAACAAATCACTAAGAAGGTCAATTTGATCCAAGAAAGGATGAGGGCTGCTCAGAGTAGGTAGAAAAGCTATCAGGACAAGAGGAGGAAAGACTTGGAGTTCGAGGTTAGTGATCATGTATTCTTGAGAGTCACTTTGTGGACTGGAGTTGGTCGAGCATTGAAATCCCAATAACTCATACCTCATTTTATCTGTCCTTTCCAAATTCTAAAAAAAGTCGGTACTGTGGGCATACCAAATTGCATTACCCCTGTCTCTTTCTAACCTTCACATTGTCTTTCATGTGTCTCAACTTCGTGAGTATATCCATGATCCATCTCGTGTGATCAAATTGGATGACGTACAAGTGAAGAAGAACTTGACATATGGAACATTGCCTTTGAGGATCAAAGATAGGCGAACAAAGCACCTAAGAGGGAAGGAGATTCCATTGGTCAAGGTGATCGGAGGAAGTGCATCAAGAGAAAACACCACGTTGGAACTAGAGAGTCAGATGTGAGAAGCTTATTCAACCTTGTTTGAGTCAAGTAAATTTCGGGGACGGAATTTCTAAAAGGGTGGAAGAGTTGTAACGCCCTGAAATTTTGTTAACTTTAAATCGATGTTTAAATGTATTTCTCGGGCTATTTGATTATATGATTGACTTGTATGAGTTGAGGTATTGTGTGAATTAGCCATGTGTGATTTTCTTGATGTGGATGTTTAGTTATGTGGAATTTTATTGACTTAAGTCAAAATTATGAGATTTCAAGTTTTACCTAAACTTGTTCAGGTAAAACCACGATCTCGGATTCTCTAACCATTGGATCACCTTCAAATTTTGATTGTAGGTCCACCACCCAGGTTTTCACGTTTTGACTGTTGGGATTTCAAAAATGATAACTTTTGACATCTCTCTTAGCGCAAGAAGTGCATTAAGCGCAATTCCAACCTGAGAGGGAATTGCGCTTGGCGCAAAAATGTCGCGTTCAACGCTATAGAAATTGATCACACTAAGCATAATAGAAATTGTGCTCAGCATAAAAAGTCACGCTTAGCACCAAAAGTGGATTCTCGCATAATGAGACAAGCTCGCTAAGCGAGATCTGTAGATTATAAATATGTTCTTCAATGTGAAAAATACGATTTTCATGCCTCTGTCTCTCAAAACTTTGCCAAACCACCCTAGAAACTCCTCCTCCACCACCCATGACCACCGGTGGCCACCATGAGCCACCATTTCTTGTCATTGGACCACCACACGGAGAGGAACGTCTTAATCAAAGCAGAATCCTCTGAATCCACCTCAAGGATTTGGTAGAGAAACAAGCTCTCAATATTTCTTTCATAGTTTCTCTGAGGTAATCTTGTCTTCTATACATTTCTCTTAGGGTGTGTTAGGATGAGACAATTTAAAATTCTAAAGAATTTTAAATTCTAAGAATTTCAAATGCTTCAATTTAAATTCCTTTATTTTTAAAATTTTGTGTTTGGATACAACCTCTCTCTTCAACAAAAATTGAAGATGAGGACAGAGAAAACAGCCACGAGCCAAGAGAGGGAGCTATTGACATCGCCACCATGCGCTGCCCTAAGGGATGTCCACCAGGCTCCAGAAACAAGCCGAAACCGCCGATACTCGTCACCCGAGACAGCCCTAACGCGCTATGGAACCACGTCATGGAGATTGCCATCGGAGCCGACATTGTCGACTACGTGGCGTAGTTCGCTTGGAGGTGCCAACGCGGGGTTTCCATTCTCAGCGGTAGCAGAACCATCGTCAACGCCAATCACCGACAACCCACGTCACTCGATGTCGTCATGGCGCTCCACGGTCACTTCGACATCCTCTCCCTCACCGGCTCCTTTCTCGCTGGGCCGCCCCCTCCCGATGGCACCGGGCTCACCATCTACCTCGCCGGAGGCTAGGGGCAGATCATCAGTGGCGAAGTGGTGGGCCCACTCGTGGCGGCGGGCCCCATATTGGTAATGGCGACTACATTTTAGAGGATGCTGATCAGGAACAACACAACGACGACGACGGAGGAGGAGGAGGAGATTGGGAGGGTGGTTAGGGTTTTGAGGCAGAGGTTTGCAAAAATTCCAAATTCACTCTCTTGGAGATAGAATTTGAAATTCTATTCTTTCAACTGACTAAAATCCTTCTTAAAATTCTAAAATTTTGAATTCCTTTTACTAAAATATCCAAACAGTTACTTTTAATAAAAAAGAATTTAATTCCCTATAAAAAATACATTACCTAGTTAAATTACTCAATCCAAACATACTCTTAGTTAGTTTAAGCTTCTCTTAGTATCTTTTGTATTTTGGGTACTGTAATAGGATATTTATACACTTTGAAAAATCCTTGAAAATGAGACGTTGTAAAAGTTTTCATTTTATAAAATTGATTTTATTTTCATGACCTTTGCTGAACCCCGGTCACATTGGCATGATCAAAATTTCAAAATGACGCCTCGTTGTAGTAGAACCCAAAACACCCTTTAGCCCTTTTTTATTTTGATAGGGGCATTTGACTCCAAATGTTATTATTAACCTTGTTTTTGAAATCTATACTAATTTGCCTTCAATTTGGTATATAGAACTATGTGTTTGGATCAAAGAACGTGAAGGAGAGAGGTCTCTGAGCGACGCAAAGAGGAGTTGACGGAGAGCTCACGATAAGTGAAGGGAGTTTATTTTGGTTTACCGCTTTGATACCATAGTTGAGGTCAGGGAACCCAACTTTGGGGATGTATGGTTGTCCTTGTTGCATGTTGGTTTTTAAGAAAAATTGTGTTTTTAACTAATGGGATGTGATATATTTGTTATTGATGAATGAAATTGTGAATCATGTTGTTGTTGTAGCAATTGAAAGTTTTGGAAAAAGTCTTAATTATAGAGGAGACTCTGCTCAAAATTTCATATTTATTCTTTTATTTACTCCTTTATTAAATTTTAATTAGGCACGCGAGTTTGTTTTGTAAACCATAGTTCTACTTTTTAATTTAGAATTTTCCCCTAAAATATCAGTCTCATGATATTATTGATTGTTGTTGTATTAGACTTATGTTGTTTGAAGACCTGAGAAGTGTGAATCTTAGGCATGAAATTTATATGTATGTATTTATGGGATGTGATTGTTGATGATGTTGTTATCGATGATAACATTTATGTGAGGTGATGTTGTTATTGATGATAATATTGATAAAGAATGATGTTGTTATTGGTGATAATATTGATATGAGAATGTTGTTGTTATTGATGATAATGTGACATGAGTTGATGTTATTATTGATGATAATATTGGAATGAGATGATGTTGATGTTGGTAATGTCATCGAGAGAGATGATGTTGATGTTGAAAATGACATTGAGATGAGATGATGTTGATGTTGATAATGACATTGAGATTAAATGTTGTTGATGTTGAAAATGTCATTGTGATGATGTATGTTGTGTATGTACACGGGGTGCAATGACCATGATGAATATCCCTGGTGGAGGAAATAGAGTGGTTAAAGAGTTTTAAGCATCTCTAGAGGGGGATGGCTTAGAATATTTAATTATCCACGACCAATGCATTGATGGTGACCATGTTTCATACTTCATATTGCATGGAAATAATATAAACTTTGTCAGTAAGTAATTGTAGTTTCTCATAAGGGGAAATACTTGTACTTGAGGGCATGTCACTCGATTTGGAACTTCCTTGAGATTTAGGCTGACCATAGGGAGGGGGGGGGGGGAGTTGTCTGGCATGATAGGGTGACCTCGACACTTGCTGCCTAATTTTCCTAAGTGAGAGTGTCACGTGGACACTGATTGAGCATTTTTAGTTTAATATTTTTCTATTCTTTTTAGCTCAATTGACATCTCTTTCACCCTTATTTTTTCTTCTTAACTCAGTTTTGATCTAAGGCAAATGATCGAGCTTAATTGAGAATTGTAGCTAAATTTTAGATTTTGTGCTTACTTGACTTATCTGCCTTGTGCGGGCCTAGAGGATACTATAGAACTCCAAATGGATCGTGTGAGTAGTCCCTAGAAAGATGAGAAAAAATCTTCAATTTTGTTACGAATAAGCTTTGGCCAATTCAGCCATCTTGAGGGTCAAATTAAGCTTGGAAGTCAGAATCTCTGCACTTGAATAATTGGGCTGCGAGTTTAGACTTTTGTTTTTTGTAATTAGTTTAGTTAGGTAGATAGTTAGTTAGTTACTAACACTTTATATATTGGTATTAATTAGTTAGTTAGTGACTGAACTTCATTTTGGAGAAAGAACTACACTAGAACTTCATTTTTGTACAAAACTTGTTGTGCAAGTTTTCTCTCTTCTCTTTTCTCTCTTTTTCTCTCAATTATTCTTTATTCGTCTTCATCTTTTCACTTTTGTTCCACCATTATCTTACAAAAATTTCATGATTTCTCCAATGGTGATGATCATAGAGGGCTAAACAATTTATCAATCAAAGGATCCACTCCAAGCAAGACTGGATTTGAGTTCTGGTTTGGTTTTTCTACTCTTTGTGAATGTTCTTTCTCTTCAATCCTATTTTCGTTTTTCATGATTATGATTATGTTTAGGATTGAAAATGGATTAGGTTATGGATTCATTTCCTAATTTCAAAAATTAATCACAAATTGTTTGGATGATTGTCCACTCTAATTTGTGATTTCAAACAATTTAGAGATTGATTCGATTGAACTTTCTCTAATGCATTTGAGTGAACTTTCACATTGAACATCATTTGTAGTAATTGTGATAATTCTATTTGCATTGGTTTGATGAATTGTATTGATGCTTTTAAACTTGAATTGTATTCTATTCTTGTTTTGTTATGTTTCTTGAACTCTGTTTTTCTTTTTGTATTTTTCGCATTCTTTTACAATTGCCTACAACTTGTTTGATGAAATTTCACCCTTTCTATTTATAAATGAATGAATGTAGGAACCATATTGAATCATTTTTCTGAGTTCGACCTAAGTTAATCACGTGCTACATAATTTCCTAGTTTTATTTGTTTTGAATGATTTGACAATCGTTATTAGACACACTTAGGCTATTTCCCGACAAATGGTACCACATTGCATTTGAGAGTTGAGGTTAGATGCATGCATCATACTGAGCATCATTGATTGGAATTGCGGAAGGCTAATGACTATTTGTTGAGTGTATGTTGGATTAATGGATGTTTGTGTATGATATTGGTATTTGTTAATGTTTTCTTACTAATCATGGTCATTTGATTTTTGTGTTAATTTCTTTTATAATAACTCACCCTTGCAACTTTTGTACCGTGTGGTTGGTACCTATCGTGAACCTTCATTCGTGGAAATAGATGGACAATAGTAGAGTACATGAAGTGAGATTCTTTTGTGGAGTCGCCAAGCCGACATGATGACATTATGATTATTTCGGGAGAGAGTTGCATTTTGTTAATCAACTCCTCCATAATTAGTTCTATAATTTTTTTTAATTGAGGATGCAAATTACAAATTTAATTATATGTATGAATTAATTTACTTTCCGTTATGTGAATGATGTGTACTGAGTTAATATATCCATATATATATATATATATATATATATATATATATATATACATACATACATACATTTAAGTAATTGTGCATTGTTTGGTGAATGTATAATACGAAAAATTTACTCTTATTTTTCATAAGTAAATTAATGGAGTTTTTATTTAAAAATTGAAATTTACACGATTTAAAGTAGTGATGTCATAACGACAAGGCGGGTCGTTACACATATGTATATACTGGATGGGTATTCGACTAACCTAATAAAAAAATATCATACCTCAGAATAAGTATAGACCTTAGATACTCAACTGGTTGAGTAGATGAGTGTCCTTCACAATCCACTAAAAGACAACCTTAAACACCTAGTCACATGTGTGTTTGAATACTCCCTAATACATGAATGTCAGATGATGAGACCAATATAGACCTCAACCTTTTGGTTGACCAGATACCTAAATGTGCATTTGGCCAGTCAAACAATCATGTCCTCCATAAAAGAGTAAACTCAACATGGATAAATCATGATCAAGATTATATGAGTGGTTAAACATCATTATAATGATTAAAGACAAATTACCTAAAGAGGTAATCATGCTCCAGTGCCCATTGTGGTATGTATAATGAGACTCTTGAAGTAAAAACACTTTTGATTCTCATTTATTACTTAGCATTGATCTCTGACTTAAACATTGAAGAGCCTTTAGCAGGCACTCCACCCTTCGGAGAATCAAATAGACAAATATTGAAGAGGATACCATGGAGCATAGAAATTATTTGGAGGAAAATTACCTTATTATCCTTTAGCTAGTACAAGAGGGATATTACCTTATTATCCTTTAGCTAGTACAAGAGGAAAATTACGTTGCTTACTTATTACTATTATATTTATACAATGATGTATAATAGTGAGAAAACAAAGAGAACTACTTTCTATACATGATGCCTATTAAATTATGTAATGAGACTAAAATATTTGTAATCATGTTAGATGAAAGAAGGAACACCTAATCGAATACTAATTTAGCAACCTATCTCATCGTAAACCATTTGTATAAAAAATTGGTTAAATAAAATATGTGAGTACTTATAAATCATGTGGTACTTTATTCAATTCTTACGGATAAAAAACACATTATAAAATGTGATAATACAATAAAAATATAAACATACAAATTTTCAAATTTAGTTAACATCTTACCACCAAAAAGTAAAAATTAGAAGAAAATAAATATTAAACCAAAATTAACATTACATTTTGATATATTATAAAAATATTATTATTATTAAATTTAAAATAAAAATATAAACACAAGCACGACGTGGACGCCACATCATTAGTAATAATAAAAACAATAAAGTAATACTATAAAAATAAATTATTTTTAAAATATTATAAAAATAAAAATATTTATAGCCCGTGCGGTAGTGCGGTACCATATTTGTTTCCGGCATTTGAGGTTAGTCACTTGCGGGACCCAACAAAAACACTGAATCGGTACACTTGTCACTCCCTCACGCTTCCTGGTTTCCTCACTCGACACCGCTCAATGTTTCCTTTGTCTCCTTCTTACATTTACTTGATTACATCCCCTCCGTTCATGGACCAATATGCTCAAGCTTCTTCTTCCATCCTCATCCTCTAAACTCATCTCCAGACACATTTTCTCACAACTATCACGCCCCACCACCACCATGTCCATAAATCTACGCACCCACGCCTTCGCGGGTAACCCGCTCCGATCCCCCAACCGGGTCGACCCGTTTTCGCCCGCCTCCGCGCTCGAGACCCTCACGACCCGAATCCTCGACGCCGCGCACGTGTCCTCACCGTCCGTGGATTTTAAGGTCTTGCCTTTTAGAAATGGGAGGGTGCTGGCTTCTTCGGAGAGTGGTGACACGTGGCGCCTCGGGTGGATCGCGCTGGAGGAAGTGAAGGGTCTATTGGGTGCGGATTTGAGCGCGGACTCGTTCGTTTATTTGGGGTCAGACTCGGACTCAGACTCGGTGGTGTACTGGGCGATCGACGTGTCGAGGGAGAGTGGGTTGGTGACGGAATTCAGTGGCGTGAGGTTGTGCTTCGTGGAGCTCAGGACGCTCATGGTCGCTACCGATTG
Organism: Glycine max; assembly: GCF_000004515.6. Lineage (NCBI taxonomy): Eukaryota > Viridiplantae > Streptophyta > Magnoliopsida > Fabales > Fabaceae > Glycine > Glycine max. Next base: position 22,701,984 of record NC_038242.2, read on the forward strand.
GGTGGATTTGAAGACCATGGGGAACCTCGCCATCGCCGGTCATGTGAGTTGCTTTTTTCGTTTACGCAATTGAAATTTGTTGCAGATCCCACATCGACCATGGGGTCCATTGCCATGATTTGTTTTTGAGTAATGATATTTCCTAACACTGGTAATTCTCCTCTCAGTGTCCACTCGTCGCATGTGGTTAACCATGTGTATAAATCTAGATGGATTGATAATTGTATACAACCATGTTTATTCAATTTTTAACCAGATGTAAGACAAATTGTGTTAGGATATAAGGATAAGGGAAAGTTAGTTAACATTGTTAGACTATTAATAAGTTAGTTACTACACTTAGGATATTGATTAGTTTAGGGGTTAGTTAGTTAGTGGGGTTTATTAGATATAAATAGGGGAAGAAGGATAGGAGAGAGGGGATCTTATCATTTGTAGATTGAGCATTGAAAGAAGAAATTCTTTGTGAAGGGGAACCCTTGGAGGAAAGTTTTCTCTCCCATTTTCCGTTCTTTTCTTTCTATTCAGTAAAATTGTTTCTTTTCCTTCTCATTTCAATTCTTGGTTCCTAACAAACTGCCACCTTGTTTTCATCATGTAATTACAAAGTGAAAACAGAAAACAAAGTTACAAGTAAACGCCTCCTTAACTACCATTTGACATTTCAATAACTTCATAATACTATTAAAATCTTGTATGCCATATTTAACCATTAGTGAAAACTTTTGAGACAAAGTTAACCATGCGTACACGAATAAGCCATCGATTTAGTCCTTGAAGTATTAGACTCTCTCCTAAATAGTTCTTAAACTAATGCAATCATATATGTAACCCCTAAAGTATTGAATATCCATCAATTTAGTCCTTGGGTTGATATATTTTACTTATATTGAGGGACTAATTTGGAGAATTTTCCAATACTTGAAGGACTATGTAGCATGATTTCTAATACTTTAGGAAATACTTATATAATTTCATTAGTTTAACAACTATTTAGAAGAGAGGATGATACTTCAAGGATCAAATTGAAGGTTTGTTCAATGGATAAATATGTCTCACAAGTGTCGGAGGCTACTAAAATGTCTGATCTGTTTTTACTTCTGCATGATTTTCCATTTTGGAGATTTATGTAGTACAGGTGCAGTACAGAGTTGAATTAATGCACATTTGTTTTATATTTTGGTAGAAATGGTTTGCCCATATTAATCCCAATTAAAAATCTTACATAGAAAAGTGTGTTGTGGGAAATTGATTTTTGGGGTTTAAGCAGACAGGTATTCCCTCAAACATATAGAGTGTGTTTGTTTAGCCAAATTCCACTTTTTAATGCACATTCAACATCAATCCTCCTCTCAATAAATGAAATGACATTCAATGTGGTGAGACAGTGAATTGAAGACACATATAGTGCTACTGTGGGAGTCATAGTAGTCTGTTATTTTAGTTCTTGGTGAGACAATCAGTTGATCGGGTGTTAAACTTGTGGGACTTGACCTTTAGGAACTTTTCACAATGTTAAATTATATGGTTCTTTTTAAAATAATATCTTGACAAATTTCTTTTATGGATTAGTATGTGATTTTAATTTTTCTTAGCATTTTATTCGCCTCATGTTTGGCATCAAATCAAGGAAGGAGAAAATTATTTTCTACTTCCTCTTGTTCATTTTCTACATTATTTCCCCTCCCTTTGTTCTCATGTAAAGGCTTATTGTTTGACATGCTAAGCAGCCATGTTACAAATGTTATTACTGTTTACAAGCTTGTAATTGGTTATACTTTGTATTTTTTTGCTTTATTGATTTGCAATACTGATAGACAATAGGCAATTCTGCTTTTCTATTTACTGGGTTTGGCCAGGCCAGGGCACTTCTTGAATGGCATAAAATATCACGATTTTGTGGACATTGTGGAGAGAAAACAGTCCCTATGGAAGCTGGGAGACGTAAACAGTGCTCAAATGAATCATGCAAACAGAGGATATATCCACGACTTGACCCGGTTTGCCATCTTCTGTTCTAATAGTTGAGTGATCAATGGATGATCAGGTTTTGCTGAATTTTTGTAGTCACCTTAACTTATGCAGGTGGTCATTATGCTAGTAATTGATCGGGAGAATGACCGTGCCCTTTTGAGCAAACAATCGAGATTTGTACCTAGAATGTGGAGCTGCTTAGCAGGTTTTATAGAGGTGCATGCTTGACCTAATCTAAAACCACTTCATTTTTTAGTTACTTACATTGTGGTGTTGTTACCTGAAACAATGTAGCTTATTCCAGTAAGGTTGACTATATAAATAGGGGAAACTAATTTGAATTTGTGTACCTACTGTATTAGCCACTGGTCACCTTAATGACAATAACATTTCTTTTTATAAAACAACAATATTCTTTTTGATATCAAAAAAGCTCCTGTTTATATGGTCTAAACTCTGAAATTCTTAAGTTTTCTTTCATTGCTTTTAATTGGCAAGTATTGTGGGTGTGGATAGCATAAGCATCTATAACATGTATGAATGAGCTTCAATTATTGTTTTTTTTCCTTTTCGAAAGCACTTTCAAAAATATTTTTATTATTAGCTATTTTGAAAGAAAAATAAGCTAATATTAACATGCATGGATGCAATTAGGACACGTATGGGAAACAGTTTAATTAAGTGCTTATTCATTAAGATCTTATTACATTAGAGCTTATGACATAAGTTCTTAAGACAATGAATATAATTATTGGTTGTGTTTGAGGGGTATTGAAATAAGTTTGTTTTGATAAGCTTCACTTGGAAGTTATTGAACTAAGCTTATCAAAACAGATGAACTTATCAGAGGATCGACAGCTACTTGTATAAGCTTAACCAAGTATGTGTCATTTTCAGCTTGAATTACTTATATGATAAAATAAGCCCAACTGAAATATGTAGAAACTCTACCTTGCTTAGTAGGTTTTGAAAAGTCAAAATTTAAACCTTCTAGGGCCGAAAGGATATCCTATTAAAGTCAGGTTTCTATGATTTGAGAATTCATGTTATGTGTGGATAATTTTGATCCTCTATCAATATATTTAAACTTCTATTTTGTCTTCTCTTGTTGCATTTAGCCAGGAGAAAGCTTGGAGGAGGCTGTAAGAAGAGAAACGTGGGAGGAGACTGGTATTGAAGTGGGAGAAGTTGTATATCATAGCTCTCAGCCATGGCCTGGTATATCATATTCTACATAACAATTAGGCTTTTGCATTTTTATCATTTCTTCACTGTTAACATGAGATAACGTGAAGATATGTGTTTATTTTTTTTTTGCTCAGCAAAAATAATATATTATATTATAGATGAGTACCAGAGGTACTAGATAATACAAATGTAAAGCCAATTTACAGGTAGTTCAGGGCAAAACAAGATACAGTAGCTAGAATAGCCCAAACTACTCAAAAAGACCTGGAACTTATTCTATTCTCAATTTGCTGTCCTAAGAAAGACATCTTTGAGATTAGAGGACCATTGATTGAAATGTAAAGAGAAATTTTTTTCCAAACATCTGAGCCATGACCATAACATGAACACTGCATCTTCCATTAATTTCTGGTCATCAAAAACCGCATTGGAGAAAATAATGCTGTTCCTATGCTTCCAAATCGAGTAAGTGAGAGCAAACCACCACCACTGCCATCTTTTTCCCTGCAGCCCTGCAGAAGCTCCACAAATATGCTGAATAAAATGCTGATCCGGATTATAAGGGAAAACGCCCATCATATTTACCCATGACTGTGACTCCCACCATAGGGGATTAATTTTACTGCAGTGGAAGAATAAGTGGCCTGCAGTCTCTTCCACTAATCTGCAGAAAGGACACAAGTACTCTTGTAACTCAACCCGCTTCTTTTTCAGATTAACTTTAGTTGGCAATTTGTCTTGAATCAGCCTCCACGCGAAGATAGCCACTTTCAATGGGACCCTAAGCTTCCACAGCTCCTTGAACTTTCCATCCTGTCCATCTTCCACTGTGACATGATGAATTGCCTTGTATGCACTCTTAGTCAAATAACAGCCACTAGGCTCTGCTGCCCACTTCCAATGATCATTTACTTCCGGCCTGATTGTGAACCCTTCCAGCTGTTGGAGGAAAGCTACCGCCATACCTATCTCGCTATCAAACAAAAGTCTCCTCCACTTAAAATGCCACTCCCACCCACCTTCTTTCACAACACCTATTTGATGAATGAACTGATGTTGTTGAGCTGATATGGTGTACAATCTAGGATATTTCTCAGCCAAGCTTTGATCTCCTCCTATCCACCTATCCTCCCAAAACTTAAACTTGTCCCCACATCCGACCCTCCATAAAATCAACCTGTTCAGCTGGTGACCTTGATTCATACTTTGATTGACTATCTTTAGATCCCTCCACCATAATGATTCAGTGCTGACCCTCGAAGCTCCATCAAGACTCCTCCATCCTCCGTACTTCGATTCAAGGACTCTAGACCAAGTCTCCTCCTGATTCTGAAACATCTCCCATTTCCACTTTCCTAATAATGATGTGTTGAACGATATAATATCCTTGACTCCCAACCCACCTAGCTCCTTAGGCTTACAAACCTTTTCCCACTTGATCCACGGAATTTTATTTTGATCCGCTGCACCACCCCATAAGAAATTCCTTTGTAATCTGGTTAGCTTGCTAACCACCTGCCTCGGGACCCTGAAAAAAGATAAAAAGTAAATTGGAATAGATGTTAGCACGAAATTTATGAGAATCACTCTCCCCCCGAAAGACAAGTGTGTCTGTTTCCATCTCGCTAATTTTCTCTCACACTTCGTGATTAAGGGTTCCCAAGTCTGACATCTTCTAGGATTAGCACCAATAGGTATACCAAGGTATGTGAAAGGAAAAGACATCAGCCCACAGTTGAGATAACTGGATGCATCATAAGTCCACTGCTCAGACACCCCAAAGGCCCCACAACTACTCTTGGCGAAATTTATCTTTAACCCCGATGCCATCTCGAATGCTCGAAGTATTGCTTTGATTGTTCTTACATTCGCTAAAGTTGCTTCTCCCAAAAATATCGTGTCATCTGCATACTGAAGTAGACTAACCTCCACCTTCTTTGTGCCCACTAAGAATCCCTTGTAAAATCCCCCCTCAATTGCTTTGGTTATTAGGCCACTCAAACCTTCTGCAACAATGTTGAACAAAAGGGGTGATAACGGATCACCCTGTCTAAGACCTTGCTGTGGATAGAACTCCTTCGTAGGGCTTCCATTGACCAAGACTGAGATGGAAGCTGATTTTAAACATCCCTGTATCCACCGAATCCACTTCGGATCAAAACCCAATCTCCTCATCATGTAAATCAGAAAATCCCAAGACACTGAGTCATACGCCTTCTCATAGTCCACCTTGAAAACCATGCAAGGTTTTTGGCATCTTTTGGCTTCTTCAACTACCTCGTTAGCAATCACCACACTATGAAGCATGTGTCTACCTTGTATGAATGCTGATTGACGCTCACTAATATTACGAGGGGCAAAATTCTCTTCAATCTGTTAGCCAACACCTTAGCGAGGATCTTGTATGTACATCCAATGAGAGAAATAGGTCTATATTCATTCAAGCCTTGAGGGTCCGGCACCTTCGGGATTAAGGCTATGAATGAAGCGTTCAAGCCCCTCGGAAAGACTCCATTAACATAGAATTCGTCAAAGAATCTAAGAAAATCTGGTTTGATGACTTCCCAAAACTGCTTAATAAATTTGAAATTGAACCCATCTGGCCCCGGACTTGTGTCACTACCACAGCTCCAAACAGCCCTTCTTATCTCCTCTTCCTGAAAGTGCTCCACTAACATGGCATTCTGCTATGAATCAATGGTTCTGAACCTGATTCTGTTCAGAGTTGGTCTATGAAAATCTGTTTCCTGGAACCTCTGTGAAAAAAATCTCCTAACCTCCTCTTTGACTTCAGCCGGTTCCTCCTTCCAAACCCCACCAACCAGCAATCCATTTAAACTATTGGATCGCCTCCTGGAATTCATCATCAAATGAAAATACCTCGAATTACAGTCACCCTCCTTAATCCATCTGGATCTTGCCTTCTGCCGTAACAGTGACTCATGAGTTTGGGCTGCCTCCCAAACCTGCTGCTGCAATTTCTTTTTAAGTATCCGCTCATTGTCATCCAGTGGTCTATCTGCTGATTCCTCTTCTATTTTGTTTAATTCTTCCTCTAACCTCTTGAAGCGGCTGAAAGTGTCTCCAAAATGATCTTTATTCCACTCCTTTATCTTCTGTTTGAGAGCTTTAAGTTTGTTTTTCAAAACATAACCCCCCCATCCACTCTGATTGTTGGATGACCAGTTTTCGGACACCAGCTTCTTGAAGGATACCTCAGATAATCAACAGTCCAATAATCTGAAAGGTTTTGGACCCCAATCATTGGTTTTGGATCTAAACAATATGGGACAATGATCCGAGAAATTTCTGGCTAGCGGTGTTTGGATTGATCCAGGCCATTTGGAAAACCATTCTGGGGAAACGAAGGCTCTATCCAGCTTGCTTTTCGCTGTCCCGTTCGGTCTGAACCATGTAAATCTCTTTCCCACCCATGGCGCTTCTTCTAATTCTAGCTCCTCAATCCAGCTATTAAAATCCCTTATGCTTCCATCCACCAGCCCCCTATGCGAAGACCCCACTCTTTCTCCATTTGTCCTGATGTTGTTAAAGTCTCCTATAATACACCAGTATCCATTTGGATTCTGGTTTTTCAGCTGAGAGACTTTATCCCATAACACCCTCTTGTCTTGCAGGTTACAAGGGGAGTAGATATTCACAACATGCACTGCTATGGATTCTTGGCCCCACTTTCCTGACAGTAGTATGAAGCCTGTTCCAACTGAGTTACTCTCCACCTTAAGAGAATTTTGATTCCAAATACAGAGGATACCACCAGCTGTATTTACTGATGGTACATCCTCCCAACAGAAATCAACATTTCCCCAAAGTGCCCTGCACATACTCTTATCAACGCTTTCCTTTTTTGTTTCTTGAAGACATAAAAGGTCAATATGATGCTCCTTTACCATTCTTCTGATTGCTTGCCATTTAACCCCCCTCCCCAGCCCCCTTACATTATAAGAAATGATATTCATAGAGACTTTCCCCTTCCTCCCAAGCTAGCTGCCTCTTTTCCGTCTCTATCTTCCATTTCTTTCAATTGTTGCCTATAATCTCTTTGAGAAGCATCTGTTGTCAATCCCAAGTCGTTAATCATTCTCCATAAGCTTTCTTCTGGAGGGTCCAATTTTTGCTCCTGAATCTGGTTTTGCTGCCTATTTTGAGCTGATGATAATTCTGATTGTATATGGGGGTTGGCTGATCCATGTCCCTCATTATCCTGCTGGGAAGGTCCACTCTGAACATGCTCTAGGCTTAGAGCAATTTGGTTCGAGTCAGCCTCACCTATATGGGCTTCAGCTCTCTTCATTTTGCCTTTACGGGAATACATAAGCAGAGGGGTTAAAAGAGGTGTTGTTTTTAAAACTGGGCCTTTTTTGGGGATAGAACATATTTTAGGGGGGGTGTTAATAGTCTGGCCCGAATCCAGCAGGCCCATCTTCTCCTTTTCACGTGTCTTTGGTGAGAAACATCTTAGAAAATCTTATAGACTATTTGTGCCATCGAAATATTATTTATATCATTCAGGGCGTGACTTTTTTTATGACTTCTCTTATCATTTATACTTTATAAAGTATGGTCATATCCAAATTACTTCATTATTGCTAGTCTTTTAGAGTCGGTTTTGATAAATTTCTGAAGTAGCACTTATAGAAAAAGAAAATAAATGGATCAAGAGGCTAAAAGAAATCTAACTTGATGCATAAGTTAAAATCAACTTGTACCACAACTTTTTTAGAAATTCGTTCAATTAATTTCTCAGCAAATACTTATAAACTCAAGAAAACTCAACTTTGTTTCTGTAGAAAATTCTTAATAGTATATTCTTATAATAGAAAAGATCCTGTTAGCTAGAAGTTAATTCAAACTGTGCCTAGTTCTATTTCTTTGTTTTGCTTTATTACACGAAGCTAATGGAGGATGCGAATATTTTCTCCAAATTTTCATGTTACTTTGGGATCTGTTTTTGCAGGTACTCTATTTCTTCCTTTATCATAATATAACATGCAAATTAATCACTTGTAGTAATGTGGTGGTTTGATTATGTTCAAAGTAACTTAAATCAGAGATAATGTTTAGAACATGTTAAGTGTATGTGAAAACCGTAATTCTTTTCATATACAGAAAGCTTTCAAAAGAAGTTAGTTTTGATTATGCTCAAACTTCAAAGTAACTTAAATCTGAGTAATGTCTAGAATATGTTAAATGTATGTGAAAACCGTAATTGTTTTCATATATGCAGAGAGCTTTCAAAAGCAGTTAAGTATGAGTTAAGATAATCTAATGTGCTTAACTAACATATTTATGTGTTTTCTTTTCTCATAAAAAATTATAAATTTATATATATTTTTTCCATCTTTTGTATGTTAACATTTTTGTTTCTATTGACTTTGTTTCTAGTTGGACCGAATAGCATGCCATGTCAGCTGATGGTGGGGTTCTTTGCATATGCGAAATCCCTTGAAATAAATGTGGACAAAGAAGAGTTGGAAGGTATATCCATCATTTAATTGCATTGACCTATTACTCATTGAGTCATTTCAAATCCGATGCAACTTTTTATTCCTTGATTTATGGTCTGGCTGAAAATTGAGCCTCACATTTGCTTAGATGGCCACAATATGCAAGCATTTTTCCTTTAACAGTTGTGATGCAAGTGATTTGTTTTTCTCGTGGTGTTAGCTTCAATAATATGAATGACATGTATCAACTTATTCAGAAATCATAAGAAAATTGTGTGGTGTGGTAAACCAGAAACTATAGAAGTCTTGCTTGACTACAATCATTGTTGGGAGCTTTTTTTGTTTGTGGAGACAATGGGAAAATGATTGGGGAGGATGGTAAATAGTGGATATAGGGCGGATATAGATGAAGATTGTTAAATCTTAAGTTTTGTTCCCCTTCACTTTTATCGGCACTTTTTTTATGGCAATATGTAAATTACAACTTTACAAATCTACAATGGAATAACTTCTGTAGCATTCACTTTCTCGTCACTTTGCACTGTTCCATTTCTTAAGGTTTTGTTATTGGATCTGTGACACCAAATGATATGTTGCAACTTTTTGATCTAGATGCTCAGTGGCACAGTAGAGAATATGTAAGAAAGGCTCTGACATTTGCTGAATACAAGAAAGCCCAACAAACTGCGGTAGCGAAGGTAGAACAAATGTGTAAGGGAGTAGAAAAGGCTCACAGCTTGTCTACCGATTTCAATGTGGAAAGTGGTGAACTTGCTCCAATGTTTGTTCCTGGACCCTTTGCAATAGCTCATCACCTTATTTCCTCCTGGGCATTCCCAGATCAAAATGTAAATGGCAGTGAATGTCATTCAAAACAGGCTAGTGGTTCTATGTCAAATTTGTAGGAGTGCAAATTATTTTTTTAAAGGCACCTTTGATTTTACATTGTTTTCCATACTAAACTGATGTGAGATATAATCAATCACCATAAGACTGACTGCATTATGTTGCATTTTCTTTGTTGGGCGTAGAAACATAAATTGGGCAGTTGAATTGTTTAGGGTTTTTTTATGTGTAAGAATTAAATAAGATATCAAGAGATTTATAACATTTACATATCTGGTTCAATCAACTGAGTTAAACCCCCTGGTTGAACTGGTTGAATTATTGAGGTTTGACATCAAGTATGAATCTTAAGGACCCATGAAAGGTTGAATTTTATCTCACTCTGTTGAGGAAAAAGATTTAGATTTTTCACCAACCATGTACTTAATGCCTCGATTTGGTTAACATTGGTGGTGTTAAGTGTCTGCACGAGGACACAAGTATTTCTGTATCACTTAAATCTTCAAAAAATGTCTTATCAGATTTAACCGAATTATGGACTTCTTTAGCATCAATATAAGATGTTTATAATATATTTGATATTCATACATGTTATTCTTTTTTTTTTTTTTAAGTCTACATGATACTTCCTCCATCTCCAAATTTAAGACTCCTTTTCAACAATGTTTATTTTTTTTTATAAAACTCTTTTCAAGTTGTTTTTTACTCAAATATCCTTAGTTACTTTACAATAAATTTTATGTATTAAAAAGATAATAAATACATTATATCTCTTATATTGATTGAATCATACATTAATTAATTAGGTGAAAAAAGAAAAGTCATATGAGTTCCAATAATGTGAGTATTGTCCTCCCTCCCCTTCATTCCTGGTCAGTTTCCGTTTAGAACAATCATGCAAGATGGAATCATTATTATACAAGTCTAATGGTTCGTGTGCATGAAAATATAAAACTATTTCTTAAAAAATGAATATATATATATATATATATATATATATATATATATATATATATATATATATATATATATATATACACACACACTATTGAAGCAATGAAAAAAAGCAAACTTTTCATTTGTAATCAAAATTTATTTATTTTTAATTGATATTATATATTATTTTCATATTTTTTAAATTAGAAATTTTAAATATTATACTTTAATGTTTTTTATTTGTTTTGGCAATATTTAAATAATTTTATGTACATTAATTTTAAATAAAAAAAGTTTTTTAAGTGTCTAATCAAGAATTAAATGATACATTTACAAAATGAGAAAGATTCTTCCTAATGAGAAGCTCTCTCCATGTAAGAAGTATCACTAAGATTTCCTTTCTAAACCTTGACTTAATTTGTTTGTTTCATCTTCCTCTTCACCTCTACTTTCTATCTCACTCATCCATGAGTACAAAAAAACCAACCCTTGATGATCTGAACCTTGATGATGATGACCGTAGATGTTAAATCCCTACTGATGCGATTACCACTATGGGTTTCGATGGAGCCTTATGCTTGGTGGGAAGGTTCCTAACTTATAGGGCAGTTTGATCATATATCATGAAGGAACGTATGTCATGAATAGCGTATGTCATGAATCTGGAGGCCATTGCAAGGGATATCTATCAATGAAATCAACTCAGAAAAGTTTCTCTTCCAGTTTTTCCACCATGTAGACATACAAAAAGTTTTGACAAACAAGTCCTTATTCTCAGTATCATCAAGGAGGGTGAGAATCTAGTAGCAATCCCTTTGTTTAATATTTTGTTCTAGATACAATTTCATGGTTTATCAATGGGTTTCATGTCTCGTGGTATGGGACAAAACATTGGGAACCATTTGGGAAAGTTTCTAGAATAAGATGAAAAAAATAGCTCTAGCTATTGGAGGCCATACATGCGTGTTAGAGTGCTACTGGATGTTAGAAATCCACTCAAGAAGTTCACAAGAATCAAGAAACCTGGAGAAGACTCAGTGAAAATCGATATGAAAGGTTGGGATCAATTTGTTACTTTTTGCGTGGATTAATGGGACATCCTTGTAAAGTTTCAAGTCAAAAGATAAGGTGCATGCACATTGAGAACTGAATTTTTATCACTAAGGTTTAGGTAGCTTAAATGCAAAGTGGAATATTGCATTTTACTAGATGAACCTTAGTTGAACGGATGCATTGGAAGTTGTTTTTGTTTCAACTTTCAAGAGAGCTTATTTATTCTAGTTGGTGGCAATCTTCACTATAAATAGAGAAGAGAATTAGTGGCGAAAACAACACATGTAAAGAGAGTGTGTGAGAAAAGAGATTGTGAAACAAAGTCACTTTGTTGAGAGAAAAGTGTCTTTGTGTGAGAGTGTTATCATTTCTTGTAACCATTGAGTGGGGTACTCGGGTTTGTAGAGTGATACACTATTTGGGGTGGGTTACAATCTTGTAATCATTCTTGCGATAGTGAAATATTGTTTGAGACGATTTCGTGGACGTAGGCAAAAATTGTTGAACAACGTTAAATTCTTGTGTTTGTTATTATTTTTCCTATCGTATAATCTTTGTTGTATTTTCATGATCTTTGTGGGTGTGGATAATTTTATTTGAGGGAGTGTTGATTACCCAACAGTGGTATCAGAGCGTTGATTTCCCAATAATCCTAATGATGGATGCAGAAAATTGCTCACCTTTACCAATGACGATGGAGTTAGAAAATAGGGCCTATAAATTAGAGTTGAACCCAAAAACTCAATGTCAATAATGGCTTCCAAATACCTCCGACGAGCTTTAACTACTAGAAGAGCATTTCTGACGAGGGAGGACACAACAATAAAAGCAATAAATGCACAAGAGACATCGCATTGAATGAGGATTATGACAATGATCGAAAACATGTAGAATTAATGATTGTAGTATTTCAAAACCCATAATTAGCCAATCATTGCAGCAATCATCTCCATCAATTGCTCATCAACACGATGCAATGAATGTAGACATTGAAACTGATCCAGACATCATCGTTGGAGATAAAAACGGCTTTGGAGAGAATGACCACGCGCAAAAACAAAAAAATGCAACCATAATCCTAATCCTAATCCTATGCACAACATCCACGCACTCCCTAACATTCCTATTACCTCACTAAACCTAAACACCACACCCAAACAGCTAGTAAATCCCACACCCACTCTTCCCTTAAACGATATTAACATGTTGTACCCAAACACACCCAACCCTATCCCAAACACAAACCCAAACAACCACCTTATCCCTAACCCATCTCAAACTCTCCCAACCTTATCTCTAACCACCTCCAAGCTGTCTCATACCCTCCTAATCTCATCCATATCCACTCTTTCTCCAAACCAAAAAGAAATTATCTTTCTTTTTTATTGGTGGACCCTGGCAAAGATGCCTCCCAGGGACAATGAGTATCCTCAGTTGGAATTTTTGGAACCTAGATAACCTAAGTGCAATTCCCATTCTCCACCCAAGCTCATCGCTTGGACATGATCTTCCTTTGTGAAACTTTAGTAAACATTTGCCACATTAAAGAAATAAAGAACCTTCTAGGCTTTGAATCTTTTCTTGTTGTTGATGCAAATAGCAGGAGCAAAGGCCTAGCATTTCTGTGGAAACATCCTTTTGACTATACCCTTCTCAACTACTCCTCAAACTTCATAAATGTCGAGGTACTTAAGCATGGCAGAGGCTTGGCATTTCTATGGAAACATCCTTTCGACTATACCCTTCTCAAATACTCCTCAAACTTCATAAATGTCCAGGTACTTAATCATGGATCCCAGCCTTGGTGTCTAATAGGGTTCTATGGATTTCCTAAAAGACAAAAAAGAAGGGAATCGTAGAACCTAATCTGTAATCTCTCTCATTCTTCCAACCTCCCTTGGTGTATTCTAGGATATTTCAATGATTTTCTTTCCCCAGATGAAAAATATGGCAGTCGTGATCACCCAAATTGGCTCATCTTGGGGTTTGGTGAAACAATCATCGATAGTGGACTCCATGATCTTCTTATGGAAGGTTATAAGTTCACCTACTCCAAAAGTAAAGGAAAACACAATGCCATAGAAGAAAATCTTGATAGAGCCTTATCTACGGTGGATTGGCTTGATCTGATCCCAGATTTGAAGTAAAGAAATATCAGTGCCTCTAAATAAGACCATTCTCCCTTTCGAAAAGTCTTTTCGCTTTGAGAACTTGTGGCTTATGGAGCCATCACTTGATCTTATTGTTGAAGACGGTTGGGATAACAGTGTCAATAGTGATCTTATTTCAAAACTTGAAACTTGCTTATCATATATTCATTCCTAGGGCAAGCAGGTAAAAGTCACAAATTGATCACTATAGAAAGGAGATGGAAACCCTTGATGTGTCATTATTTTCTCCTATTTCTTAACCTTTTTGTCACCAATTTAATTACTGATTTACTCTAATTGTTAAATTTATTATTCAGTTTTATCAATTGGGCCCACTTGACTAATTTGGTGTTTTAATTCAATTTCAAGATAATTATAAGCAATTGGACTGAGCCAGATTGGACTGGAAGAGAGAAGACAATTTTATTAGATTTCGTCTAATTTTATTTTATTGCGTTAAGTTTTTATTTAGTATTTTTATTTCGTTTTAGGCCAAAATAATGTAATCAGGCCCAGTGACTTTGAGTGACTCTTATAAATAACATAGCCTTGGGATTCGTGCAGGCTATTCTATTGTTAAGAAGTTTTAGGGTTTTACGTTTTGAGCTTGGTATTACTGTTCACGTGAATGCATTTTTCCATTTTCTGCTTCTAATTGCAATTTTGTTTCTGTTCCTTCTTCTGCCTTTAGTGTCATTTTCATTTTCTGCCTTTAGCTTCATTTTCATTTTCTACCTTTAGCTTCATTTATGTTTTCTGCTTTTGTTGAACTTATGGAAGGCTAAATTTCTAGTATTGTTTCCCTCTGAGGATGAAGCGTAACTCTCTTTGAGGTTTTGTTTTTAATGTTGCTTTCCTATTGGTTTTCCCTTCACCAATTAACCCACATGCGTTCTGTTAATCTGTGCACGCTTCGTGTTCGATTAATTGCCTCTGTGCTTAAATTACGTTCGTGCTTAATGAACAAGGGGTTAATTGGTGTATGTGTTGCTTAATCACATATTGACAAACATAAATTGATTTTTGCTTAGTAGATTAAATTAGGGTTGGATTAAGTGGTTAACTGACAGGGGTGAAATCCTCATAACCAAGGATAAGAGAATGACTTCTGAATCAGAGGAAACAACACGTTTTTAATACTATTAATTTCGTATTCCAATCTGCTTGTTCTCAAATTTACTAAACAAACACACACCCCCAATTGTTACTGTTATAACGAAGCATATTATGAACATTTGGTTAGTCATTGCTCGTTGGAAAACGACCTAGGATCACTTCCTAGTTACTGCATTCTAATGTTTATTTGATTCGGGTACGGCCTCGATCAACCCTTCATGAAGCCTTTGACAAGGAAGGAGCAAAATGTTATGCTACTGCAAGAGCCAAGATGAATAACTTGATTGCACAAGAAGAAGCTTATTGGAAGCAAAAAGCAAAAGTCTATTGACTCAAATATGAGAACATCAACTCAAAGTTCTTCCATTAATATGCCACAACAAGAAAAAAGATAAACACTATCTCCTCTCTCACTCGAGATGATGGTATGATGTTGAAATCACATAATGATATTTGTACTAAAGCAAAATCCTACTTTGAAAATCTATATTGTGATGGAAACAACAAGATTGATGAAATAATAAATCATATTCTCTTCCACTTGTCATCTGATGATAATTCTTTCTTACTTGCTCCTTTTTCCATTGAAGAATTTAAAATTTCTCTTTTCCAAATGTACTCCAATAAATCCCCTAGTCCAAATGGCTTAAACCTTGCATTTTTTTAAAATTAAAACCTTTTTGGCCCTAACATTTTTACAGCAACCTTCTACTGCCTGGAAAATGAATCCTTCCCACCTCAAATAAACCATACATCCTTTGTCCTTATCCCCAAAATCCTTAACCCTTCAACCATTGAAGATTTTCGTCCTATATCTGATGGAAGCTTGTTTGAGAAGCTTATATGGAGGCTGGATCTTTGAGCTTCAATAAGGTCCTTCAATGATGATTTTCAGCCATGGAATTGCAACAAAAGATAAAGAAGAAGAGGTGAAAGGAAGCGCCATCCACTAGAGAATAAGCCATGGACGGAGAAACTTTACCACCAAGAGAGTGCCTTGGATAATGAGCTTAGAGAGGAAGCTTCAATGGAGGAAGAGAATGACATGGAAATTGAAGGAGAATAGAGAGAGAAGCTAAACTTTGAAGTGTGTCTCACAAGTTTCTCATTCATCAAAGTTGTGACAAGTTTTATACATGTTTCTATTTATAGCCTAGGTCACTAACTAAATGAAATTCACTTTTCATTTCATGTGAATCTAAAAGGAATATTCCAAGAATATGCCAAATGCATCTTAGCATATTCCCTTTAGATGCCACAAGCATGGAAGGTGTGACTCTAGCACATGGGAAGCTTCCTTGGGAAGCAAGGAAGAAAGCTTCCTTGAGAAGCTAGGAGGGGGGGGGGGGGGGGGGGGACATGCACTTCTTCCTAGGGAAGGAAGGAAGACAAGTTGGGCTTGGCCCAAGAGGAAGAAAGGATGGCTGAAATTCATCTGGCTTGGGGAGGCCCAAGTCCAGATGAATCTTAGCTACTCACACCTCTCCAATAGCTAAGCTCACTCTCATGCCAAAATGGGCTTGGCTTCTAGGGTAGGGAGGTGGTTGAAATTCATCTGGCTTGGGGAGGCCCAAGCCTTGATGAATCTTAGCTACACACACCCCTCCAATAGCTAAGCTCACCCTCATGTCAAAATACATGAAAATACAAAAAAAGTCTCTACTACAAAGACTAGTCAAAATGCCCTCAAATACAAGGCTAAAGCCCTATACTACTAAGATACCCTTAACTTGTAGGGTAGGGTATCCTTAATTTGTAGGGTACCCTACAAACCTAAAATGGTTAAAATACAAGGCCCAAAAGAAGAAAAACCTATTATAATGTTTATAAAGAAAAGTGGACCCAACCTTGGCCCATGGGCTCAAAAATCTACCCTGAGGTTCATAAGAACCCTATGGCCTTCTTCAGCAGCTTTAGCCCAATCCTCTTTGAACCTCTTGCTCATGGCTCTGGTGACTGGTCCCTTCCTATGGAGGATTGCATCAATATCCCTATGCAATTTCCTTTAAAAAATAATTTTCAAAACTCTAGCCAATCATCTCAAACCTGTGTTCCACGAATGCATTTCCCATGAGCAATCTACCTTTGTAGAGGGACGATCTATTCTTGACAATGTCCTTATGGCTTTTGAAGTAGTCCATCACACGAAATGCAAAACTAGAGAAAAAATTGGTGAAGTGGCCCTCAAGATTGACATTAGCAAGGCTTTTGATAGGGTTCCATGGAATTTTTTATTCAAATTAGTGGAAAAATGGGCTTTAATGAAAAATGGATTTGTTGGATGAAGATATGATTTGAAACTGTTCAATATTCAGTCAGGATTAATGGGGAATCTTTTGGTCAAATCTCACCAGGGAGAGGACTTAAGACAAGGTGACCCATTGTCACCCTATCTTTTTTATTTTATGCACAGAGGGACTTTCTTCAATTTTGAAACACTATGAGAGAATAGGAGAGCTTCATGGAATAAAATTGTGTAGAGGGGCTCTTACCATCTCACGCCTTCTTTTTGCTGACGATTGTTTTCTATTTTGTAGGGCAACAAAAAAAGAAACATCCACTCTAATCAATATTCCTAACATCTATGGAATAGCTTTTGGACAATTGACAAATTTCCAGAAATTTGAGGTATTTTTCAGTTCCTACACTAAAATAGATGTAAGACATAAAATTATGTCTTTAAGACAAAACATATCTAAAGCAAATCTAATTGAAATTGGAAAATATCTTGAACTACCCTCTATAATTGGAAGGAAGAATTTTATTTTTTTTAGTTTTTTGAAGGACAAACTCTGGAAACGCATCAACCACTAGTCAAGTAAGCACTTACCTAAGGCAGGAAAAGAAAATGTTCTCAAATCTTGTGCACAAGCCATTCCATCATACCGCATGAGTGTTTATCTTCTACTATCAACTGTAGAGGACAAACTTCAAAAGATGATGAACTTATTCTGGTGGGGCTCAAGAGCAATACAACAACAAGGAATCAACTGGCTCAACTAGAAAAAATTAACCATGAAAAAGTAATTTGGTGGTATGGGATTCAAACATCTACATGGCTTCAATATTTCCATGCTAGGGAAGCAAGGCTAGAAATTTACCAATAATTCTGATGGTACAGTTACAAAGATATTCAAAGCTAAATATTCACTACTAGAAAAATAGCTTTCTATGACGCACATTTGATGACGGTTACCATACAATCGTCTTAATATGTCAAGCGGTGATGATTTTGTAAATACCAGGTTTTTCAACAAAGACGATTTTACCTAAACTGTCTTCGTACCACTTAATGCTTTAGTTTTATGATGCACATTCTAAGATAGTTATAAGGAACCATCTTAGAATGTGACACAGTGACAATTTTTTAATTAGAGGGACTGCAAACCATGACGTTTTTCGTTAAACCATCGTCATTTTCAGTCCCTCTAATTACAAAATTGCCACAACACACAAGACTTGTGCCTTCCCTCACCTGGTAGCGTGTCTCCCTCACCTCACCTCGTAGCTAGTCTTCCTCACCTGTGGTGTCGTCTGTCATGCCCTCCCTAACGTCACCTAACCTAATGTTACCTCACCTAAGCTCACCTCTGTGCTTTGTTCCGTCAATCCGAGTCAGGTGGTGTATTGAGCTGTCTCCTGCCTATCGCTTTGGCATTGTGTGTGACCATCGTCATACGGGTAATTATCCCTTTCGATGCCCTTTTGGTCTTCATGCCCTTTTTGAACCTTAGACCCCAATTTCCCTTTTGATGACATTTTCAAGTTTTATTGAGTCTAAAGTGTTCAAGTAACATTATTCTAAATTATGAATAAGGGGTTGTATTTTAGTTCCCGTATAAACATTAGTGTACCTAGCATTGGTGTATAGCTTCTCGAATAGTAAGAACAAAACAAGAAGGAGGCAGGAGTGTCACAACTGACCCTTCAGTGGGGGCTCGAAAAGGCCTTTCGCATGGGCCTAGGGTGTGCTTTCCATTGAAGGAAAACGCGTGGAGTCACCACCAACATTTATTCGAAGAAAACGTCGGAAAAACCAAAATGGAAAAGGTTGAGGGTCTGTGTGTTTTGAAAATGAGGGTTCGGGAGTTGTTTGCGCACGGGGAAGGTATTAACACCCCACGCGTTCGTCACAAGGGACGACAACCTCTAATTGAGTGTGCAAGACATGACTTCAAAATTATGTATTTTTCCTTTTTTTATGTTTTTTATCTTTTTGGGGTCGACAAGGGTGTTGCCCTTGCTTCTACGTATCCTCCGGTTCTTTAAGAACTGAAGGTTTGTTTTTACATTGATATTATCTTTTTTGAAAGATTGATTTTAATTGTGGACAAAAGTCATTTAAGGCGTTGGACCTTTTAAACAATCTTTTGATTTTTGAAAAGAGGAGAAAGAGTCGTTAAAGCGTTGGACCTTGAAACGATTTTCTCAAGTTTGAAAGGCAGAGAATTGTTAAGGCGTTGGACCTTGAAATGACCTCTTGATCTTTTGAAAGGGGAGAATCGTTTAAGGCATTGGACCTTGAAATGAACGATCTCTTGATTTTTTTGATGAAATGAAGAAGTTTATGAGTTGGTTTTATTTGGTTTTGGCTAACTAATCTTCAATCCCTTTTTTAAGATAACTTGTGGCGTTAATGACCGGTTAAAACTTATTTTACATTGATGAAAAGAGTTTACGACACAAATGATCAATCAAAACTTATTTAAACAGTGATTAAGTGAGATTACAACACAAACGATCGGTTGAAATTTATTTAAACAGTTATTAAGTGAGATTTCAACGCAAACGATCGGTTGAATTTTATTTTAATGATGATTAAATGAGATTATGGTATGAACGATCGGTCAAAACTCGCTTTAAACAAAGAAAAAGATCACTGATGATCGAAGAAGGAGATGAAGATGCACAAACAATAAAGGGGACCCCTAAGGGTCCATAAATCAAATTCAAATCCTTAAAGCAAGTACTAACCGGATGAAGAATGAAGAATGGATGAAGAATGAAGAACGGATGAAGAACGAACGACAAACGGTGTAGGAATCAATCACGGATGTGATTCGGAAGCGTTTCGGCCTTGTTTTCTCTTCTTTCTTCTTCTTTATGGACCTCTGGACTTCAAGGAACTTCTGGGACCCTTTTCCTTCAGCCTCTCACCCAGGCGAGCTGGTTACTTCACCTTTAAGTTTTCTAATGGGCCCAGGGGCTAGAAAATGTCCCCAAAATGATCATTTTGCCCTTCTTTTGAATATTTTGCACATTTCCTTTCGAAACATCGCAAAACCCTTCGGAATGCGTGACAATTGGTGTTAAGTAGCTCAATTCGGCTGGAAAGAATCCAAATGTTTGCAAATGATCGTCCCCAGATGAAATTAGGGTATGACAAGGAGTAATTAATTTGACAAAAAAAAAGTCATACCAACATGAAACTCAACATAAATGTGTTGGATTTTGTTAAAGATATGAGGAAGTTTTGTCATACTCAACATTAAACTCAATTGTTGAAGAAGTTTTGTCATTTTACATGGCCAACTCCTTCAGTGACATTTATATTGTTTGTTACATCTTAGTGTCTATATTTGCATATGTACATCATACATCATCATGTAGAGGTAGGAACATTGTTTCTAAATTTAGAAACTTCTTCAGTGCATAAAACTCTTTATTTTAATCGATTACCAGGTTAGTCGTAATCGATTACACGTGTTAGTAGCTTGCAGAGAGATTGTAGTCTTCGATTTAATCGATTATCAGGTGATCGTAATCGATTACTTCATTCTTGAAAGTGTTCGCAGAAGTGGTCAAGAACACTTTAATTGATTACATCAAGAATATAATCAATTAAATTGTTCTTGAAAGCTTTCCAGGTTTGGGAAGAACACTTTAATCGATTGAAATGATAATATAATCTATTGCTTCTTTAAAATAATCAATTACATTGGCCATTTAATTGATTACATACAGTTATAACTATTTTCTCTATAAATAACCACCTTGTGTTCACACTTTTAAGAGAGAAGAAAAAATGCTTAGAATAAGTGTGTGACTCATAACTTCTAGACTTCGTTTTTTTGAAGCTCTCGTGGTAAAAAGTGAGTTGTTAATTTCTTGTGAGATAAAGAAGAGACTCGTTCATTCAAGCAAAGGTCATTGCATGTGATTGATCAGGTTGTATCTCTCCTTGACTCAGTTTTTCATGTTTTACATGTTGTTAGCATATGCATGAATTTCTAAAGGCATGCTAGAATAGGTTTTTCTAGTTTGGGCTAAGGGTATGTTTCTCTTAGGCTCTTATTCACAAAGGACCCTAGGGTTGGGTACCTTAGTATCTTTTTCTAGGATAGGAACTGAGATTGATTGTGATTGCTTGTAATAATTCTATATGCATAGTGAAAATCTAATTCATATTGGATTAGATAACTGGAGTAGTTTCTCTAGAGATAGAGAGTGAACCAGTATAAAAATTGGTGTACATCTTCTCTTGATCTTATCTTTCTTTCTCATTGTATTCTTGATCAATTAGCTGAAGTTTAAAGAGAATATCTTTTTGAAAAAGAACTTTAACAAAAGAGTTTTGTGTTAAGGGTGATTGATTAAATATTGGTTTTAATAAAAGCTTGTGATATGATCCTTGAAAAAGAAGTTTTTCAAAACTCTTTTTTTTTAAGTTTGAATTGATTTAGAAACCAATTCACCATTCCTCTTGGTTTGTGAGTTTCATAATCTTTTTTCAATTGGTATCAGAGCCACATCTTGAAAGTTGTTCAAGATCACAGTTTTTCTAAAATGGGCTCTAAACCAATCACTTTCAAAGAGGGTGTCTCTCTCAATCGACCTTATTTTTTTGAAGGAGAACATTTTTCGTTTTGGGCAAAAAGAATGGAAATCTATATTTAGTCAATTGATCTAGATGCATGGAATGTTATTGTTAAAGGATCATTTATACCAACTAAAGAATGAGATGAGATGAAAGGGGATGAGAAAAGAAAAGTGCAAGATGATCAAAAAGCTAAAAACATTTTAACTTCTGGTTTATCTTCTGATGAAATTTTTAGTACTACAAGGCACAAAAGTGAAAAGGAACTATGGAAAATGCTTGAAGTCACTCATGAAGGCATTGCAGATGTAAGAAGAACAAGAAATCATATTCTTGTATCTGAATATGAAGCTTTCCGAATAAAGAATGGAGAAACCATTTCAGAACTTCAAACAAGATTCACCCATATTGTGAATCACCTTCTTGGTCTTGGAAAAATGTTTGAAGATGATGAGCTAAGCACCAAAATCCTCAACTTTCTTACAAGAACTTGTGAATCAAAGGTCACAACGATCAAGGAATCTAAGGACTTAGCATCATTGTCAATGGAAGCTCTCTTCGGATAATTGCTTGCATATGAACATGAGTTATTCAACAATCTCATGTAGAAGAAATAGAAAAGAAAAGAAAAGGTATTGCACTCAAAGTTAGTTCTTCAAAGGAAGATTGCAAAGAAAGCTCTAATGATGATGAAGATGCAAAGAATTTAAGCTTGATGGTGAAGTTTGGAAAAATTCTCAAAAGATCCAAAGACAAAAAATTCTTTAAACCTTCAAAGAAGATAGAAAGCAACAATAATACCTTCACATGCTTCGAATGTGGGAAGCAAGGTCACAACAAATCTGAATGTCCTGTCTACCTTAAAAAATAACTTGCTGAAAAGAAAGGAAAGAAGGATAAAAAAAAACATAAAAAGGTCTGCATAGCTTGGGAAGACAAGGCATCCATATCCTCAGACTCTTCTAGTGAAGAAGAAGTTGCAAATGTGTGCTTGATGACAGATTCAATGGATGACTCCTCAACCATTGAAGAAACTAAGGTAAATTCTGAATTTGAAGAAGTTTTGGAAGCATTTAATGAAATCCATGAAGAAGCACAAAGACTTGTTGTTTCGAGTAATAAGTTGAGAAGCAATCTAAAATTGCATATCACTAAATTGGCTTCAACAAAAAGTGAGTTGGATAAATTGAGACAAGAAAATGAAAAACTTGTTTCAAACTATAAAGCCACTAGTTGTGCTTGTGCTTCTACTTCTATTAATATGAATGATTACAAATCTTTGCAAATTGAGTTTGAAAAGTTTAAAAAGGATAACTTTGAAGAACGTATGAAGTTGCAAACAGAGTTTTCCTATCTTAAAGATATTTTTAGAAAAATGAACAAAGGAAAGAGTGATCTTAGTCACTTGCTCAACGTGCAAAAGCATATTACCGATAAGACTGGTTTGGGGTATAACAAGCAAACTACCTTTTCAAAGAAAACAAAGTTTGCATCCTCCAAAAAGGTGAACTCAAACAAAGTCTCCAAAAAGAAAAACATATTGCATTCTAAGCCTAAAGCAAAGACTTATCATTATTGCATGAAAAGACAACACACATCTTATAAATGCTATGTTAGGAGATTTGATGTTCCTAGAGGTAAATGTGCTTAGAACCTCAATTGGGTACCACCTCTCTCTAATTGATTTTGTCTTGTAGATGTGCCTAAAATCAAGAGACTCACTATGGTACTTGGATAATGGTTGCTCTATGCACATGACGGGTGATAAGTCTAGACTTACTGACTTTGTGTCAAAGGAAGGAGGATATGTCACTTTTGGAGACAACAATAAGGGAATAATCATGGGAGAACGAAACATTGAAAATCAACACAAGACTCAAATAAAAAATGTTCTATATATTTATGGACTTAAGCACAATCTCTTGAGCATAAGTCAACTATGTGACAAAGGCTTCCTAATTGAATTCAACAAGAATTATTGTCTCATTTGTGAAGCTATATCTGGTGAGGTTGTTCACATAGGTAAAAGAATAGGTAATATCTACATGTTGAATATTAAACATGCATCATTTCATGAACTTAGTTTCTTGGTAAGTAAGATTGACGATTCTTAGTTATGGCATAGTAGGGCTGCACATATAAACATGCATCTTCTCAATCATTTAGTTAAAAAGAACTTAGTAATTGGTATTCTGAAACTAAAGTTTGAGAAAAATAAATTGTGTGAAGCATGTCAAAAGGGAAACAAGTCAAAAACTTTTTTCAAATTAAAAACGTTGTTTCCACTTCAACACCCCTTGAACTACTTCATATAGATTTATTTGGACCTTTAAGAACTATGAGTTTTGGCTTGGTAATTATAGATGATTATTCAAGGTTCACTTGGAATTTGTTTTTGAAAACAAAAAATGAAGCTTTTGATGCTTTTCGCAAACGTTCCAAAGTTATTCAAAATCAGAAAGGTCTTAATATTGTTTCAATTAGAAGTGGCCATGGAGGTGAATTTCAAAATGAGTATTTTGAAATGTTTTGTGAAGAAAATGGAATTCACCACAACTTTTCCATCCCTAGAACACCTCAACAAAATGGTGTTGTGGAGAGGAAAAATAGATCCCTTGAAGAAGGAGCTAGAACTCTTCTAAATGAAACAACGCTACCAAAGTACTTTTGAGTTGATTGTGTGAGTACTATTTGCTATACTTTAAACAAGGTACTTATAAGACCTATTCTAAACAAAACTCATTATAAGCTTTACAAAGAAAGAAAACCAAATATATCTCACTTAAGGGTTTTTAGATGTAAATGCTTTGTTCTAAACAATGGAAAAAAAATATCTTCGCAAATTTGATGCAAAAGCCAATGAGGTTATTTTTCTTGGTTATTCATTGCAAAGCAAAGCATGTAGTGTTTAATAGGAGAACTTTGTGTGTCGAAGAATCTGTACATGTTGTATGTGATAAAACTAACTTTATTGTTCAAGAAAATTCTTTGGAAGATGAAGATGCAGATTTTCAAGATAAGGATACTACACTTGAAGATGAAACCAAAGTTGAAGAGCTTGAGCAAAGCAAAGAAATCACTGCCACACCTCTTATAGACCTCCCAAGAGAATGAAGAACTCAAAAAGACCTCTCCTTGGACAATATTAGTGGTGAAATATCAAAGGGAGCATCTACTTGCTCTAGACTGAAAAACAAGCTTGTGTGGCACTATCCATCGCAGAAGCAAAATACATTGCAGTTGAAAGTTGTTATACTCAAAGTCTCTAGATGAAACAATAGTTGGAAGAATTTGGAGTAATCCTTGAATACATTGCAGTTGAAAGTTGTTATGCTCAAAGTCTCTGGATGAAACAATAGTTGGAAGACTTTGGAGTAATCCTTGATCACATTCCTTTGCAATGTGACAACATAAGTGCTATTAATCTATCTAAAAATCTTGTCATGCATTCTAGAACCAAACATATATAGACAATACATCATTTTCTTAGAGATCATGTATCAAAAGATGATTGTTGCATTGAGTTTGTTGATAGTGAACATAAACTAGCTGACATCTTTACTAAACCTCTTGCTAGAGATATGTTCTTATTTATTAGGAATGAACTAGGCATCTCAGATGGATCTAGTATCAAATGATGTTATTCTTAGCACTGATAGCCTATATATATGCTCTCTATGTCTGACATTTTCTTCCAAAAAATTAGTATGTTGACATGTTGATATGTGATTTTTTTTAAAATACATGTTTTACTTTGCCATTTCATATTTTTCACTGTTTTATTCGATTACACTATGTTATTATGTGTTTATCAGTTTCTGAAACTTTCTATTTTAATCGATTACACCAAGTTTTAATCGATTACCATTCATGTTTCTATGGTGTTATGTTTTTAAGTTTCCTATTATAATCGATTACCCCATGTTTTAATTGATTACCTTACATTTTAATCGATTACAAAGGCCTTAGGGGGATTTTTTCTGGTATATTCAATCGATTACATATGTGTTTTAATAGATTACTTATATCAGCTTTTGTTTTGGGTGAAAACAAGGGTCAATTTAATCGATTAATATGTAACTTTAATCGATTACTTGCGTGTTTTTTTGTGTGTGTAATATATTACATGTCTTTGTCTTCATCTCATCAACCACCATTATTACTGCATTTACTCCTGCCACCCCCTTCAGCCAGCCAAATCGCCTCAACCTCTCTTTATAAGCCAACCTTATCCTATCTACAAATCACGCCAACATCTCCTATAAAACCTCATGTTACCACCCCACTTTGAACCAAAACATTTTTTGCTCTTAAACCCTCTATTTCCTCTTCAAGATGGCGAGCAATCCCTCAAGAGCACAGAAGATAGCTAAAACTTCCAAGAAGAAGTAAAGTGAATGCTCACATGTTGCTCTCAACTGTTTAGACACATGGTTCACAGATGAAAGCAAGAAGAATGACTACAAGATGATATATGTTGTAGAAAATGTAAGGATCCCCAAGTATTTGGACTTGGAATGTTTCTCTCAACAAGGGTTCAACTTTCCAAATCTACTGGAAGTACAAGGATTGTCTAAGCTGGTGCAGATGAAAGGAACTTTTTATCCATAGCTAGTCAAGATTTTCTACACTTGTGCACGTGCTGACCTTGAAGGTAACCTTCTCTCTAATGTTAATGGAGTAGATATGGTCATTGATGCTACCGTGTGGAAGGAAGTAGTTGGTCTGGACATGGGTGGAGTTCACAAGTTCGATGAAATGCCCGATGGGTTCAACAAGATGTGGACTTATAGGGAGATGCTTCTTGACTCTGCTAGGAACTTGAGGAATTGCTTAGGAGTTGGTGGAATGACTGCAAGAGATAGAATGTTAGTTTACCTCATTACCTACATTCTTACTCCGAGGTCAAGCAATCATGCTCAGGTAATAGATGATGATCTACAGATAGTTTATGGTATGAAATCAGGTATCAAAATGAATTGGGTGCTACTGATTGAAGATGCTGGAGAGTCTCTACATGGTTGATTATGAATTTCCTTATGTTGTGTTTGCCCCGAGATTCATTGACTACTTCAATGTTAATGTTTTAAATGAGATTATGGACTTTACCAAAGCATCTAGTGAGATTACTGAAAGACATCTCAAGAAGCTTGGAATGAGGTTTGTTGATCATGAATGGATAATGACTAGAGAGGCGGTAGTTGGAAACATAGAACAGGTGGAAGAAGATGCTGAAGTTGAAGCTCCATCAATAGAGTCCTTTTGAGTCACTTATGATTCAAAAGATGGACGTTATGCTTAACCTCCATCAAGAGCACTCAACTGAAGTTCATAGTTCGTTAGAGAATATAACTATCCAGCTGGAAAACATTGAGACTAGGTTGACCCTTAGCAACCTCCTTAACCCTAATGAGGATGAAGCTTAGTTGTGTCTCTAACCACTTGTTGTATGATATTTGATTAAGTAGTTATGTTTTCTCATAATGGTTATAATGATTAAGCTATAATGCTTTTTCATGGATGAAATGCTAGGATCTTTTCCCTATTTTTACTCTATGAATAGGTGTGACTTTTTGGCCTTGTTATACCAAAAAGGGGAGAAACATTGCATTAGCTTTGCATTAGGGAGAAGTAGTGCATTGAATACATACATTCTTATACAACTTTACTTTATGATGATGATCATATGATTTGACATTCCTCTTAGTGTTTAGAAAGCTTTCCGATTTTTCTTGAAAAGTATCTACTCTTGACTCTCCACATGCAACTCAAATGACAATTCAAGTTTGGCATCATCAAAGCCAAAAAAGGGGAGATTGTTAGAGATAGGGGGAGCAACATGAAGACTAAACTTTGGAGCTTGAAGAAGTTTTGTCTTTTTTACATGCCCAACTCCTTGAGTGGCATTTGTATTGTTTGTTACATCTAAGTCTCTATCTTTTCATATGTACATCATGCATCATCATGTAGAGGTAGGAATATTATTTCTAAAGTTACAAACTTCTTTAGTGCATAAAACTCTCTGTTTTAATCGATTATCATGTTAGTCGTAATCGATTACACAAGTGTTTGTAGCTTGTAGAAAGATTCTAGTTTTTTGTTTAATCGATTACCAGTTAACCATAATCGACTACATAGTTTAGTTGAGATCATGTCTAATTTTTTCATGAGTCTTTGCTTTAATCGATTACCAGGTGATTGTAATCTATTACTTCATTCTTGAAAGTGTTCCCAGAAGT
The DNA here is from genome assembly GCF_000004515.6 of Glycine max. NCBI lineage: Eukaryota > Viridiplantae > Streptophyta > Magnoliopsida > Fabales > Fabaceae > Glycine > Glycine max. The sequence continues at coordinate 22,729,768 of NC_038242.2, forward strand.
GATCGAGAACACTTTAATCGATTTCATCAAGAATATAATCGTTTACATTGTTCTTGAAAGCTTTCTATGTTTGAGAAGAACACTTTAATCAATTGAAATGATAATATAATTGATTACTTCTTTGAAATAAATGATTACATTGGCTATTTAATCGATTACAGGAAGTTATAACTCTTTTCTCTATAAATAACCACCTTGTGTTCACACTTTTAAGAAAGAAGAAAAGTGCTTAGAATAAGTGTGCGACTCACAACTTCTATACTTCATTTTCTAAAGCTCTCATGGTAAAAAGAGAGTTGTGAATTTGTTGTGAGATCAAGAAGAGGCACATTCATTAAAGCAAAGGTTGTTGCATGTGATTGATCAAGTTGTGTCTCTCCTTGACTCGATTTTTCTTGTGTTTTACATGTTAGCTTATGCATGAATTTCCGAAGGCATGCAATAATAGTTTTTCTAGTTTGGGCTAAAGGTAGGTTTCTCTTAGGCTCTTATTCATAAAATACCCTAGGGTTGGGTACCTTAGTGATGCAATCCTACCCCGCAAGGGCATTGGATAGAAGACTCCAAGAAGATTGGGCCAAAGATGCAAGAGAAGGCCCTAGGGTTCTCATGAGCCTTAGGATAGATTTCGGGCCCAAGGGCTAAGTATGAGCCCACTTATCTTTGTACATATTAGATTAAGGTTTCATTAATTTTGGTCCTTGTATTTAGGGCTCCATAATGTAGGTAGGGTACCCTAGAAATATGGGATTTTTCAGTCCTTGTATTTTAGGGCACCAAGACTAGTTTTTGTATTAGGGGTAGTTTTGTAATTTCACACGCACTAAGTGAATATTTGATGTGTATGGTTGGAAATAAATTTAATTGAATTGGTAGAAGCCCAATCCAATTAAATTTTAGAGGGGAGGTGAGCATTTGCTTACTACACCCCATTGCCACATCATATAGTCACACTTTGTGCATGTCCTTCAAGCTTTACATGCCTCATGACACCTAAGCACACTTAGTGGAAAATCTTGAAATTGATCTTGGATTAGTGGGCTGGACCATAACTAAAATTCACTAATCATAATTAGTGAAATTTTGGCTCCAAAGTTTGGCTTCACAAATTCAATTTCAAATTCAAGTGAAATTTGTATTGAAATTCAAATTTCCCTCCAATTTTGTGTGACACTTAGGCTATAAATAGAGGTCATGTGTGTGCATTTTTTGGAACTTTGATCATTTGAAGATTAAACTTCAGATTACAGAGCTCTTTTAAAGCACAAAATTTCGTGCTCTTCTCTTCCTCTCCCTTCATTCATCTCCTTCTTCCTCCAAGCTCTTATCCATGGCCTCCTATGGTGGTGAGCTTCTTCTAGACTCATCTTCTCCTTGAAGTGGCGTCTCCTCTCAACTCTTCTTCTTCTTCTCCATTCCGCTGCCATTAAAATTCAAGAAGCAAAGGACTCCATTGATGAAGAAGATCCTAGGCCTACAAGCTCCAATGGAGCTTACATCATGTGGTATCAAGAGCATCTTCATCTAGGTGATGTTCTTTTGCTTCCTCTATCTTTTTGTTCGGTGAATTCTCTTTAATTCCTTGTTCTTCATCTTATTCTCCATGTATATCCTCCATTGTCTTGTGGTTTGGTGCTGTTTAGAGTAGATTCAAAAAAAAAATAAACCGATTAAATCTTAGATCTACACTTGTTCTTGCATTTCTATGGTTCAAATTTTGTATATCTACTCTTGAATCATGTTTTTGTGTTGATTTTAGGTTCTATTATTTTTCATTCATAATATTCTTGTGCTGAACCTTAGATCTATATTTTTCTTCCAAAATATTGATTAGAAAAAAAAACACTAAAATCTAAGTGTAAATCACTTAATCCATGTTGTCTTAGAGTCATGTTTAGTCATAGTAATTGTCACATTATGTTCTAAGTTTGTGTTGAATTTTTATTTTGTTGATTGAATTCTAGATACATTTTTTCATGTATTCTTGTCATTCTTAGCCTATCTTTTTTAATTTTGAGTCTAATTCATGCATGTTATTTAGTTCATAACATGTTCTAAATCAATTCCTAGAAGTAGTCTTGTTGTTGAACTCTTTTTTTTGTTTTCTAAGTTTCCTACATGATGCCTATGATGAAGTTGAGTTGTGGTGCTGAGTTGTGGCTGGATTTGTGAATCAAAATAAGTCTTAAGCTCTCTTGAATTTTGTTATTCAAGATAATTGATCATAAGCAAACACAAATTGTAACTATCCAAGCCTTAAGCAACATAAACACTACTCTTGATTTCTAGGTTGAAATCGCTGGTGCTGGCAGCTTGAACATATGAACTTGTATAAATTACTGGGAATTGGTCACTACGTGTTTTGAGTTGAAATTTTTACTAAATTTTCTAGACATCTGGAGCAAAATTATGGATAAATAACCAAGTGATTTGGATAAAAATAAAATATAATAAAAATCACACAAGTTGGCAGAAAAATCAGTGTACAGGAAAAAAAAAGTGAAAGGGAAGTGTGCTTGTTGTTTTGGCTCAAAATTTGTTCTATAATTGATACCTATTTTATACCAATCCTAGTTCTGAAATTTCAATTGAAAATTACTGTGAATACAAGTTCCAAAACTAGAGGTTTCTTGAGTCTTTTTTTTTGTTTTTTTTACTCTACTCTAGAGCCATTCTAAGTTTCTCTTTGAGTCCTAGCTTGCTTTTATGTGCTTTTCATTGCTTTAATTGTTTAATAATCCTTGAAAATTTTTATTGTTAAAAATCTATTGGTTTAGCTTTCATTTCATTTTTTTCGTCTTTGGTTATTGCTTGTCTCTTTGTTTCCTTGTTTGTGAGTTGCCATATAGGGAATTGGAAAGGAGGATTGGTGTCATCCCTTGAAGAATTTGAGTCAAGAAGCAAGGGGAAAACCACCTTAAGAGCTATTGGACTAAGAAGCACTCCAAATTGAGTGAATAACCAAAGAGAGAACAACCACCAAAATTGAGGACCTTTTTGTAATTTTGTAATTGACAATTTACTTACTTTCATTGCTTTCAAATTTTGTAACAAAAAGGCCTTTCATTGGAAGTAAGTTGGGATCCTCCATTAGGTCACCCTACTTCCATTTTTGTGTAATAATTTTAGGCAATTTTCCCTTAGGATTGTGAGTGTTTTGTTGGGAACCTTAAATGGGGTCATCCAAACATACTTAGGATTCGCCTAGTTTACATTTCTTGCTTACTTTCATAGCGTATTTCCTTTACCTTCCATTGTCAAACCGCCTAGATAGCTTGCCTTTTACCAATTAGTTTTTACCTTATCTTTCACACCTTTTTTAGTGTTTATTTTGGCTAGTTTCAACCATAGTTTCTTTTGCCTTTTGTTTTCAAACCCCCAACAAGAAAGAACCACAACTTAGAAACCAACATGAGTCTTCATTCTTCATCTAGTGTTAATGGTGAGGGTTCTACAACTAAGGACCCCTTATATAAGATATTAGATGAGTTGAGATGCCTTAAGTTATGGAAAGAAAAACAAGAGAGAAAACAAAAAGGAAAAAAAAAGAGTGGAAGAAATAAGTCAACATGAAAAAGAGAAAATAAGGGAAAAAGAAAGAAGGAAAATACTAAAAGAGTTAAGAAAAGAAAAACATGCCTCCTATAGTAGTCATAACTCTTGCAAGAGCCTAAGTGAAGAACTTCGTGACTATTATGAAGGAAGGCATAGGGCACATCATAGACCTCACTCCCATTGGAGAGAAAAGGAAAGAAAACTTGAAGAGGCTAACATTAACCTCCTATACTTCCATGGGAAAGACAATGTAGAGGCTAACTTAGATTGGGAAATAAGGGTAGAGCAACAACTTAAAAGAATGTCTACTTCAAAATCTTATGGCTCTCACTCTTATCAAAAGAAAGACCAAGGTCAAGGCATCTTAGGGATGACACCTTCTAAGCCAAAAGATGATAAGGGGAAGACAATAGAAAAGAAACCCCTTAAGGCTAGTATGCAAGAGAAGACTAGCTCCATAAAGTGCTTTAAATGTCTTGGAAGAGGGCACATTACTTCTCAATGCCCCACCAAGAACCCCATGATTATGAGGGGCCAAGATATTTATAGTAGCCAAGATAAGGCTACTACTTCACCTTCCTCTAGTGAAAGTGAAGAAGCAAAAGGGGAAGAATCTAGTAAAGAGATCTACCCCCAAAAAGAAGGACAACCTTTAATGGTTAAGGAGGAGTGTAAGGTGGTAAGTGTCTCCTCCAAAATTTTAGCTAAGAAGGAAAGAAAATTTGAAATAAAGACAAATATTAAATAAATTTCCCCTCTTAGACAACCTCCACATTTTCTCCTTTGTAAAAAGACACTTGTTAGCATTGTCACACCTCTTAGGCTTGAGTTTATTCCTCAAGTAAAGGAGTTGTTGGATGAGAGTTTGGTTCGCAAGAGCTTAAATCCTTGTGCTTTGTTGGTGCCCAAAATAGGTATTATTAGGCACCAAATCCCTAAAATAGGTGGTATGATGAATGTTTTGAGTGGTGCAACACTCTTTTGTAAAATCACTTGTGCACCCATCATCTTCATGATTTTTGTACATAGGGACTCATTAGATTCGTTTGTTCTTATTTTTAGTTTCAATACAAACTTAGGTACTCATATGGGACACCTTAGGTTTGTCATACTTTTTGGTAGGAATAATCAACATGAAAATACAGAAAAATGTATGTTTTATTGCATTACTTTTCTTAATTTTTTAAATAGTGATCAAGGGGTTCCAATGAACCCTAAGAGAATAAAGGTAATTCAGGAGAGGCCCACTCCACCAAGTATAAGAAAGATTTGGGGCTTCCATGATTTAACAAACTTTTACAAAAGGTTTGTCCCATATTTTTCTATACTTGTAGAACCACTCATTGAGTTGGTGAGGAACCATGTTGCTTCATGGGAAGATGCCCAGGATATGGGTTTTCAGACCTTACCTTACTTCAACATACCAAACACCACTAATACATATGTTTTTGTTCTTTTTACAGGTGTTGAGGAAAAAAGCCTAGAGTTTCAAGAACCTTGGGATTTGAGGTCAAATCCTTTTCAAGGGGAGGGAATGATGCAATCCTACCCCGCAAGGGCATTGGATAGAAGACTCCAAGAAGATTGGGCCAAAGATGCAAGAGAAGGCCCTAGGGTTCTCATGAGCCTTAGGGTAGATTTCAGGCCCATGGGTTAAGTATGAGCCCACTTATCTTTGTACATATTAGATTAAGGTTTCATTAATTTTGGTCATTGTATTTAGGGCTCCATAATGTAGGTAGGGTACCCTAGAAATATGGGATTTTTCAGCCCTTGTATTTTAGGGCACCTAGACTAGTTTTTGTATTAGGGGTGGTTTTGTAATTTCACATGTACTAAGTGAATATTTCATGTGTGTGGTTGGAAATAAATTTAATTGAATTGGTAGAAGCCCAATTCAATTAAATTTTAGAGGGGAGGTGAGCATTTGCTTACTACACCCCATTGCCACATCATATAGTCACACTTTGTGCATGTCCTTCATGCTTTACATGCCTCATGACACCTAAGCACACTTAGTGGAGAATCTTGGAATTGATCTTGGATTAGTGGGCTAGACCATAACTAAAATTCACTAATTATAATTAGTGAAATTTTGGCTCCACAAATTCAATTTCAAATTCAAGTGAAATTTGTATTGAAATTCAAATTTCCCTCCAATTTTGTATGACACTTAGGCTATAAATAGAGGTCATATGTGTGCATTTTTTGGAACTTTGATCATTTGAAAATTAAACTTCAGATTTCAGAGCTCTTTTAAAGCACAAAATTTCGTGCTCTTCTCTTTCTCTCCCTTCATTCATCTCCTTCTTCCTCAAGCTCTTATCCATGGCCTCCTATGGTGGTGAGCTTCTTCTAGACTCATCTTCTCCTTGAAGTGGCATCTCCTCTCTCTCTTCCTTCTCCATTCCGCTGCCATTCATCTTCCAAGAAGCAAAGGAATCCTTTGATGAAGAAGATCCTAGGCCTACAAGCTCCAATGGAGCTTACATCACTTAGTCTCTTTTTCTGGGGTAGGAACTGAGATTGATTGTGATTGCTTGTAAGAATTCTATATGCATAATGAAAATCTAATTCAAATTGGATTAGATAACGAGAGTAGCTTCTTTAGAGATGGAGAGTGAACTAGTATAAAAATTGGTGTACATCTTCTGTAGATCTTATCTTTCATTCTCATTGTATTCTTGATCAATTTGCTAAAGTTTAAAGAGAATATCTTTTTGAAATAGAACGTTAACAAAAGGGTTTTGTGTTAAGGGTGGTTGATTAAGTGTTGGTTTTAATAAAGCTTGTGATACGATCCTTGGAAAAAAATGTTTTTCAAAACTCTTTTTTTAAAGTTTGATTTGATTAAGAAACCAATTCACCCCCCCTTGGTTTGAATTCCATCATCTTTTTTCAGATTTGTGTAAATATAAATTGAGTTTGTTCATGGAATAAATTTATTTGTATATGAAACAGGTTTTGGGCATGCTCAAATCCACTTTTTAGGTAAGCTAGGAAACACGAATCATTGGATGGATTTAGGCATGCTCTAGAAGTTGCCATTGTAAAGCAAAAACCCCAATTTGCTTTAACACCAAATAGGGGCCATAGTATCTTGCAGCCGTGAATGCATGGAAATATGACATTGTAGTCTAATTTGAATGTGGTTTGAGAGATGATTGAAGGCAAAGACATTAGGTGATATTTTATACCTGTGTAGATAAATCATCTTCAATTGTAGATTATATTGTTTTCATTTATTATTTATAATAAGAATTAGTTTGTAGTTCTAGTATCTAGTGTTGCATGCTTCAAAAAAAATTTGCTAGGTAAAGTACGATGTTTGCATTTTTTTGTTGAACATCTTGATTTGATGTAATTTACTCTTGTAAATCTATCAATTGTTTCCTCTTGTGCTATATTTTATTTAACTAATTTGACTGAAAGAGACATATTCTTCATCCTAATTATTATTTTAAATAGTTGTTAACTTGTTATCCATCAAGATAGTGGTCTTACTTTTAGGTTTGTGACTCAGTTCACAACTTCACTTGTATCCTTGTGTTGATTAACAATTCATGTATAATTTCTCTATATTGAGTCAAACTTAAAAGAATTAGTTTAGTTTACTATTTTATAATTGCAATTGCTTTCCTCTGTGCTATATTTTTCCATTTTGTTTTATCTCCATTAAATACTCATACACTCGAAACTGAAGTGTTGCCAATGTCAAGGATGAATTACATGAGCAGAACTCAAGAACAACAGATGCTTCACATTCCTTGTTCTTTAAATTCCCTTCTCTCATTAACTCAACAAGGATTTCGATGAAACTAAGCTCTCCAATCTCTTGTCTTGCTTCTGAATTTGAGTAGCAAAATGGAGAGTGCCTCATCAATCATGCCCAAGTTTGTGTCCTTGACCAATTGAAGCAAGGGTGTCACAATGCTAGCTCTAACGGCCCTACCTTTATTTGCATGGTTGATAGATAAGTTAAAAAGAGTTGTAAGAGCATAATATTTCTTCCCTCTAATTGTTCCATTCCTCAATAAATCCACCAAATGGGGCACCTTCTGTGGATATAAGACTTTTATTACCCTCATAAAAGCCCCAATTTTGTGATTTTCAATAAATTTTTACTAATTATAGTTAGCCAAAGAAAATCCATTCAAGAACAATGTCATTATTAAAGATGATGGAACTCAATAAACCAAGAGGGGGTGAATTGTTTTTCAAACAAAACTATACTTTTAATACATCTGGAAAACAACTCAAGAACAATGTAATTAATTAGATGACCCAAGTAATCGATCAAAGTGTTTTTGTTCACCTCTGAACAACTTAAACAAGAGAGAAGTAATCGATTAATACACCTAATAATCGATTAAAATAGAGACTCCTGAAAAAATCAGTCATTGTCTCAAACAACTGTGTAATCGATTAAAGTAGTGTAATATATTAGACCAATACGAGACTTAACTTTACAAACTTCAGACAACTTGTTGTAATCGATTACGACAACTCTGTAATCAATTAAAATAGAGAGTTTTTGCCTCTGAAGAAATTTTTCTAACTTAGAAAATTTCCTTCACACACACTATGATGATGCATAATGCAAGACAAATATCAAATGTACTAAGATGCAACAATCTAATTAACAACCAATACAAATGTCACTCAAAAGAGTTGGGCATGTAAAAGCCAAAACATCTTCTAAAGCTCCTTCAAACTTTTCCTTGGGCTTCAAGCTTTTGCCTTAGGTTGTTCCATGTTGCTGCTCCCCCTATCTCTAACAATTACCTGGTCACTTGTTACAATAATAGGATACGTCATGATTTCTAGTGTAATTGGGCAAAGAAACTCATCAAGGATAACCAAAGAGGTGCAACTGTCAGGCATCTTGGGCATGGTAGGATCATCAAGGATGTTGGTTTCTTCCATGCCTACAATTTGTTTGAATTTGTTGAGAAGGTCAATTATTTTATGAGTACTCTCAGTCAATTGCCTTTTTCTTTCTATAGCAAGGTTCCTAATAGTCAATGTTTCTATTATCTAATCCTCAACACTATGAAGCTCCAATTTTTTAAGCAACCTCACAATGATAGCATTATTAGCATTTTTTTCATCATCACCAGAGAACACCACCATCATATCCATTGCAAGTTCTATGTGTTGTGTATTAGTTCTTTTCCTGGCTCGGCTGAGTTGCACATGCATTAGATCAAGCTGAAGCCCATAGTATAAGATTATAAAAAATCTTGTTCTCAAGATTTTCCATTGATACAATATCAATGAAAACAATATCGCCACTGTCGCAACCTACCCTTCGGCGGGAGGGCGACACGTGACTTGCGGGTGCGTGTTCCAAGAAAGAAGTACGTGCGGAGTTGCCACCAATGTTTATTGGAGGAAAACGTCGGAAAAACCGGAAAAAGACGTGATCTACGAACTTTATAGTGAAAGGTTCGGGAGTTGTATTTACGCACGGGGAAGGTATTAGCACCCCACGTGTCCGTCACAAGAGACAACAGCCTTTAATTAAATGTGCAAACATGACTTCCATTTTTATGTTCCCTTTTATGTCTTTATTTCTTTTTGTACTTTTTATACTTTTTATCTTTTTGCGGTCGACGAGGGGGTTTCCCTTGCTCCTACATATTCCTTAATTGCGATAAGGAAATCAGACCTACGTAGTTCTTTGTGAACAAAGTGTTTGGTTAAGTTGTCTTTATCCTTTTTGCAAGACATGTTTTTATTGAATGAAAGGTCATTTAAGGCGTCGGACCATTAAACAAACTTTCGATTCTTTTGAAAAGAGAGAAGACATTAAGGCATTGGACCATTAATGTTCTCTTTATTTTTGAAAGAGGTAGTAAAGTTACGTGTTGATTTTAGGCCTTTAGAAACCTACACTTAACTAATAAAAGCGGGAAAGACCATTTCAAGGCATTGGACCTTTGAAAATGGCTTTTTTAGGTGATGAGAAAAGTTTTGGTTTTTGATTTTAGCCTTAGTTTCACTTTGGTTATTAGTCGGTTCGATTAAGAAAGAAAAATCCCAAAGAGAAACGTCCGATTGATTTTTTTGTGGTTTATTTTACTAAAAGATATTTTTTATTATTATATTATTAATTTTACCTCTTTTTGGTTTCCAACGTGGTTACGACATGATCGAACGGTCGGATTTCATTTTAAACGAAATTAACGGATATTACAATTCAAACGATCGGTGGAAATTTATTTTATTTTTGATTTAGGCGAGAAAATGACTTAAGCAAATGACTAAAGCACGTCAAAATGGGGTACATAAAGTAAATGAAATGAAAATAAAAGCAAATGAAAACAAATGAGGACCACTAAGGGTACATAGAATGAATTGAAAAGTTCGGTTTCGAGAACTTACCGGTTGAAGACCGAAGAACGATGAAGAACGAACGAAGAACGTCGAAGAACGGTTGAAAATCTTCGCGAAAATCCCCACGGAAACGTTACGGAAGCGCCTCGGCTCGGATTTTCTTCACGAAACCAATTTTTTTCACTAATTTCAAGTGATTCTTGAATTACCAGGAGGGCTGAACGAAATTCCTCTTCACTTCTCCCCCTATTTATAAGAAAATGGGGGAGAAGCTTGCCACCTAGCTCGCCCAGGCGAGCAAGGTGACTTCCTCTAGAAGCAACCACCTTTTGGAGGAATCTTCTGGAGGGCCCAAGTGGGCCTGGTTGCTATTTGCACCCCCATTTTTACTAAATATACCCCCTGCCTTTTTTGGTGATTCTTTTTCCGTAAAGTTACGAAAACTTACGAATTTCGTAACGATACTTGTTTTCTTTCCGTAATGTTATGGAACCTTGCGGATTACATAATCATCCCCTTTTTGACTTACGGAATGTTACGGAACCTCACGAAGTGTGCAACGATGCTTCCTTTTGAGTTCTGACATGTCACGGAACTTCACGAATTGCCTAACGAAGGGTGCCAAGTACCTCAAAATGGTCAAACGAAAGTTGCATGCCACCAAGCAAAGGTCCCCGGACGAAATTAGGGTATGACAGCCACCCTTGACCAACTCAACAAACTCTTCAGATGACCAAAATTGAGATGCCTTATTCCTATCCACTTGCTAAATTTTTATGGGTAACATTATTCTCTCACTACATAACCACCAAATAGTACCTACACATTTGTAAAGCCTACCCTCCCAAACCTTTGCATAATTTTCTAAATGTGAAACATGCAGTAAAGCGAATGCTGGAAAAACACATACAACAAGTTCAAATCCCTTTTGTGTGGTTTGAACCAGTACCGCGATTTGAATCTCATTCCATCAAAAACAAATTCTTCTTCCTATTTCCCTTCATTAAACACAATATATTTTTCGTATTTTTCCATATGTTCATGACTACAACATAGGATAATGGTGGTGACAACTATTATGTCAAGTAGTGTAATAGTAAAAAGTTGAAACTATCAAATTTGTGTTTCCCATTTCCCTTGATTAAGCACTATATTGTTCCTATTTTTACATAATTAATCTTTTTATGTCAATAGTTTTTAATCTTTAATCTTTAACAATTGTTTTTCGTTGTAGGCTCAACTTTTGACCCACATAGGAAGTTAAGGAGCTTTTATCTTCTTGTTTCTTGGCTCATCACAAAATCATATATACCACTAACATCAACACATTTTGAACTTTTGCTTAGTGAGCATCTTTCCAGGTATGTTTGCCATTGTCACACTTATGTGCTTATTACATGTTCGTTCATATATGACTATTGTTTAATATCAAAGTTATGTGCATTGGGAAGGAACCATAGTTTCAAATTTGAGATTCACTACAATGATTAATACAGATAGTTTAGATTAATCATTGTATTGTTCGTTTGGACAGTTTGGGAAGAGTCACTTTTATACTTAATTCATACTTATAGGTTAAATATATTGTGTTATATTTGATGAAATTTTGGTTTATAGCATATTGCTTTGTTCTCTGGGTGCATACTTGATTATGGTGAATTCATCTCACCGTTTTCATGTCATGTACTTTGGAGATCAGTGTGAAACATTGCCAAAATTTCATCAAATTTAATATAACGTACTAAACTTGTACATATGAATCAAGTATAAAATATGTCTTCTTGAATGAGATAGGGCGACACCTTTGTATGAAATAGTGAGATTTTCATGCATATGGGATAACCTTGTGAGTATCACTGAATTCGAAACATGGATCGAAGTTGGATGAAAGCATCACATATAAGTGATGAGTATGAGAATGGGGTTGAAGAATTCTTGCAATTTGTGCAACGAAATGCACAAGTTATGCATGGAAAATATTTTTGTTCATGTGTTAAATGAGGCAATGGGAGACAACATTCAGTTAATGACATAAGATCACATCTTATACATGAAGGGATCATTCCAAATTATACAAAATGGATATGGCATGGTGAATTGCCTGACATGACAAACGTCCCTCAAACTGATCATGTTGATGTACAAATCAAAGATTGTCTAGAAGACATGATAAGTAATCTTGGACAACAGGGTTTCCGCCATGCACATGCACCTTATTATGAGAAAATACAAAGTGATTCAAACAAGCCATTGTATTCAAGGTCCACAAGTTTCACAAGGTTATCAACAATGTTAGCTTTGGTGAACTTGAAGGCAAGATTTGGGTGGAGTGCAAAAGCTTCACTGAATTGCTAATGTTATTGAAGAATATGCTTCTTGACGATAACACGTTGCCCAAAAATCATTACGAGGTAAAAAAGATTTTACGTCCCGTCGATCTGGAGTACCAGAAGATACATGCATACCCTAATGATTGTATTTTATACAAAAATAAGTTTGCAGAAATGCATAAGGGTCCCACATGTGGGGTATCACGATACAGAGTAAAGGATGACGATACTAGTGATGATGCAACCGCAAACAATAGTTGTACGACAAAGGTGTGCTAGTATCTTTCAATAATTTCAAGGTTGAAGAAATTGTTTGCTAATGGACATGATGCCAAAAACCTAACATGGCATGTAGTTGCTAGAAAGAGTGATGGATTGCTCTAACATCCGGCTGATTCTCCCCAATGGAAGACAATTGATTGTTTGTATCCAGATTTTGCCGAGGAGCCCAAAAACCTAATGCTTGGTCTTACTTCAGATGGAATGAATCTTTTTGGTAACTTAAGCACTAACCATAATTCATGGCCTGTTTTGTTGATGATTTACAACCTCCCTCCTTGGTTGTGCATGAAAGGAAAATACATTATGATGTGTGTGATGATAGAGGGTCCAAGATAGCCAGGAAATGATATTGATGTGTATCTGACTCCCTTGATTGAAGACATGAGAAAATTATGGGTAGATAGGGTTAATGTGTATGATGGGAATCCCCAACAGAGCTTTAGGTTGCGTGCAATGATATTTTGTACCATTAACAACTTTCCAGCATATGGTAATTTTAGTGGATATAGTGTCAAAGCACATCACACATGTCATATTTGTGAGAAAGAGACAACCTACATCCAACACAAACAAGGAAAGAAGACAATATATAATAGACATCGAAGATTTCTCAAACCTTATCACTTGTATCGATGACTGAAGAAAGCTTTTAATGGAAGCCAAGAGAATGAAAATGCACCAAAACTGTTAGCTAGAAACGAAGTTTATGATCAGGTGAAGGACATCATAACTATCTTTGGCAAGACCCAAAAGATAATTGCATAAGAGAAAAACATATGGAAGAAAAGGTTAATATTCTTTGATCTTCCTTACTGGTCTGATCTTGATGTATGACATTGTATAGACATAATGCATATGGAGAAAAATGTTTGTGATATTTTAATTGGCATCTTTCTTAACATTAAAGGCAAGACAAAGGATGGTTTGAAATGTCGTCAAGATTTGGTTGACCTGGTTATACGAGAACAGTTGCATCCGATATCACAAGGTCAATGAATGTATTTGCCTCCAGCATGTCACACAATATCAACAAAAGAGAAAAAAAAACATTTTCTCAGTGTCTGCAGAGTCTGAAAGTCCCATAAGGACACTCTTCATAGAGCCTTGTATCTGTGAATGATCTCAAATTGCTCTCATGATTTTCACGTGTTAATGCGACAACTCTTGCATGACAAAGTTAGGATTGTCATTACTCATTTGTGCTTTTTGTTTAATGTTATTTATAGCGAAGTCATTGACCCTAGACGGTTGGATGATTTGGAGAATGAGGTTGTCATTGTCCTTTGTCAATTGGAGATGTTTTTTCCTCCTTCCTGTTTTGACATAATGGTTTACTTAATTGTTCATCTAGTGAAGGAGATCAAGCTGAGTGGTCCTGTTTAGTTACGTTGGATGTATCCCATTGAGCGGTACATGAAGGTCTTAGAAGGTTATACCAAGTATCAATATCAACTAGAAGCATCAATTCTGGAAACATACGTTGCTGAAAAATCTATTGAGTTTTGTTTCGAGTACATTGAAACAATTAAACTTGTTGGTCTTCCTCAATCTCGTCATGACTGGGCAAGGGGAAGTAAGGGTACACGACGATACAATGTTGTCACTATGAGTCGATAGGAGGTCTCACAAGTGCATCTGTATGTATTGAATAACATATAACACATTCTTCCGTAAATAGAAACTCGCAAACAATATATGACAACTACTCACCCTAAAATGAACATGATGAAGGTGTTACAAGAACATAATAGAACTTTTATAAATTGGTTTAAAGAAATAATCTTCAGTGATGATTGTGTTTCCAAAATATTAAGATTGTTAGTTGTTCGGCCAAATCTCAATGTCCCCACTTAGAAGGATATGATATCAATAACTATTCCTTCTACACAAAGTCATAGGATGATAAAAGTAGCGTGCAGAATGGTGGGGTGAGTGTTAAGGCTGATTCCAAACACTTTTGTAGTGCATCAAATAAAAACCTGATTTAAGTGCCCATGCCTTACTTTGGAGTCATTGAAGAAATATGGGAGCTTAATTATAGTGAATTTAGAGTGCATGTGTTCAAGTTTTAGTGGGTTAACAGAAATACTAGTGTGCGTCAAGATGATTTGGGATTTACTTTAGTAGACCTTCATAAGGTCCCTTACAAAGACGAGCATTTCATCATGGCAGAACAAGTAAGACACGTGTTTTACGTCCAAGATCCATCTAACTCAAGATTGTAAGTGGTTCTACAAGGAAGACCAAGTTGTATCAATCACCAAAATGATGATTTAACACTTGATATTTGTGAGACGCCGGGTTCATCCACAAGAATGTCTTCCATAATTAAAGAACATGACGTGGATGATGTACTTGCAAATCGCAATGATCATGATGAAGGTTTATGGGAGAATATTCCTACATAGTTGTGTTATATCAAAGTAATGTATTTTATATTTAATAGGAAATTTAATGAATTTTTTCACTGTATTTTTACAATTTATTACCTTTATGCTCTTTGTAATTCATGTTTATAAATGAATTTGTTTTATTTGCAGAGAGTCATGGCAACACCCCCAAGGTCCCCTCCATATTCAGATGCTCCTTCGGAGTCTACGTCTAGGAAGAGTAGACAATCAACACGATTGAAAAGCTTGAATGTAAGGAACTTGGATCAGCCCAAACCAACAATTAACATCAATCCTACCACTAGAAGAGGATCAAGCCCACATAAACAAAAGTTCCATAGCTATCTAGGGGTCGTAGCTCGAGAAAAGATTCCTATTGTCCATCGCAATTCGAGAACAGTATCGGAATCTCTAAAGAACCTAATATAGGATGACATTTTGGTATGTGCAGTTCCCTGTGCCTGTTTTTCACTTTCTTTACTTGCCATTGATAACATTTTTCATTGCAAGTCAATTACATAAGAAATTATGATGCAGGGAAAATTTGATATCCCAAAAGCGGCTGATTGCAAGAAGAAAGTGATGTCTACAGTGGCAACTAGATGGAGGAAATTTCAATCTTCCCTAGCCACTAAATATGTATATTCTGACAATGACAGTCAAGAAATACCAGATCTTTCTGTTAAGTATGGGGTCGATCCAGAAACTTAGGAGGAATTTGCAGCAAGTCGCAAAACTCCTAATTGGTATGTTAGATGTGGATGTCTTATTTGGATGTTCTTGAAGAATCATATATGTAATTTTATTTAATTATTTTGTTAAAATTGTTTGTAATTCATCCCAAGGAATCAGAAAAAAGCACAGGAAATTAAAAAATACAATGATTGTCCCATCTCTGACTACAAAACATGTGAAGTGGAAGATGATCCGCACAAAGCGATATGGCCAGATGACATCAAAGGAGGCACAAAAAATATATGATAAAATTGTGAGTTCACGTTAATGTTTCATTTTAAGTGGTCTTTTTGTATCATTACGTTCTTCGTAAACTATTTCATGTACAATGTTGTGCTTGTTATAGGACTCGTTACAAGAGCAAACAACATAGGGCACGTTTATTCCCCCATCTAGGTCGTGTTCATGCAATGGGAACTGGTGTCACAATTAGTAAATAGACCTGCATCACGTGGCTCCAATAGTTCCTTTACATTGACCACCCCACAACAATTGGTTGACATAATCGGTAACCTTAAGGAAGAATGGAGGAAAGAAGTTGAAGACTAATACAATATTCAATTTGAGAAAATGAAACAAGAATTGAAGCAGGCCATCAAAGTTGAGTTAACCCAAATGCCATTCATTGGCACATTCATTGCATGGCCGAGACATATTGTGAAACCTATATCACATGAGGTAGTTATTTTTTTTCAACATGTATTAACACAATCATAGATTCCAAAAATTCTTTAATAAAATTATGGTTCTTAATTTTTCATTAACCATATAGGATTCAAAGAATCTTCCAAACAAAGTCTATGAACCTGTTGAAAGCTTGAGCATGGGTGTTGGAGATGATCCATTGGGTGACTTTATTAAGAACTTGTCAGATGTTTACCCGAAGCCTGTTGAGTTCTTGTGGGATGTGACTAAATTTAGGATTTCGAATGTAAAAGCTTTGTTCTTCTTAATATATTATGATGTAACTGAAATAATATCAAGTGACAAATGTTTAAACATATCTATATTATAGTTGTGGATGATATAAGTAAAGTCTATTTGGAGGTGTCATTTCATTAACTAATAATTTTTAACTTATGATATACATCATTAACAATTGTTATTTCAAATGTTTAAAATAGGTTTATGGATGAGTAGAGTACAAGGTTGGGTCATGGTTTGATGTATGGATTCCTTGAGCCTCGGCCTATACATAATGCAAAAGATAGATGTGTTGAATGTCAACTGTCATACCCTAATTTCGTCCGGGGACCATCCGTTGTTGGGATGCGACCCTTGTTTGACCACTTCGAGGTATTTGGCACCCATCGTTAGGCAATTTGTGAAGTTCCGAGACATGCCGCAAGCCAAAAGAAAAGCGTTGTAGCACAATCCACGAAGTTTCGTGACATGCCGGAAATTAAAAGGAAGTGTTAGTGCGCAATTCGTAAAGTTTCGTAACGTTCTGGAAGGAAAATAAGGGATGATTACGTAATCCGTAAGGTTCCGTAACATTACGAAAAGAAAACAAGTATCGTTACGAAATTCGTAAGTTTCCGTAACTTTACGGAAAAAGAATCACCAAAAAAAGGCAGGGGGTGTATTTAGTAAAAATGGGGGTTCAAATAGCAACCAAGCCCACTTGGGGAGGAAGCAACCTAGCTCGCCTGGGCGAGCTGGGTGGCAAGCATATCCTTCCTTTTCCTATAAATAGGGGAAGGAGGGAAGATTAAAAATGTTCAACCCTCCTGGTATCTAAGATTCACTTAAAATTAGTGAGAAAAATTGTTTCCGTGAAAAAAATCCAAGCCGAGGCGCTTTCGTAACGTTTCCGTGGGTGATTTCGTGAAGATTTTCAACCGTTCTTCGACGTTCTTCGTTCGTTCTTCGTCGTTCTTCGGTCTTCAACCGGTAAGTTCCCGAAATCAAACTTTTCAATTCATTCTATGTACCCTTAGTGATCCTCATTTGTTTCACGTGCTTTTATTTTCATTTCATTTACTTTCCATACCCCCTTTTGACGTGTTTTAGTCATTTACTTAAGTCATTTTTTCGCCTAATCAAAAATAAAATAAATTTCCACCGATCATTTGAATTGTAACATCCGTTAATTTCTGTTAAAATGAAATCCGACCATTCGGTCATGTCGTAACCACGTTGGAAACCAAAAAGAGGTAAAATAATAATATAATAATCAAAAATATCTTTTAGTAAAATAAATCAAAAAAAATCAATCGGACGTTTTTCTTTGGGATTTCTCTTTCTTAATCGAATCGACTAATAACCAAAGTGAAACTAAGGCTAAAATCAATTCATAAAACAAACTTTTGTCATCGCCTAAAAAAGCCATTTTCAAAGGTCCAACGCCTTGAAATGGTCTTTTCCGCTTTTATTGGTTAAGTGTAGATTTCTAAAAAACCTAAAATCAATACGTAACTTTTTTACCTCTTTCAAAAATAAAGAAATCATTAATGGTCCAATGCCTTAATGTTTTCTCACTTTCCAAAAGAATCGAAAGATTGTCTAATGGTCTAATGCCTTAAATGACCTTTCATTCAAAAAACATATTTTGCAAAAAAGGATAAAAAATAACCAAAACGCTTTGTTCACAAAGAACTACGTAGGTCTGATTTCCTCATCACAATTGAGGAATACGTAGGAGCAAAGGGAAACACCCTTGTTGACCACAAAAAGATAAAAATATAAAAAAGCGTAAAAAGACATAAAAACGTAAGAAAGGGAAAATAACATAAATTGAAGTAATATTTGCACATTTGATTAAAGGTTGTCGTCTCTTGTGACGGACATGTGGGGTGCTAATACATTCCCCGTGCGTAAATACAACTCCCGAACCTTTCACATAAAGTTCGTAGACCACGTCTTTTCTGGTTTTTCCAACGTTTTCCTCAAATAAACTTTGGTGGCGACTCCGTGCGTATTCCTTTCTTGGAACATGCTCCCGTGAGTCACGCGTCGCCCTCCTGCCGAAGGGTAGGTTGCGACATCAACATTCCATTGAAACATGGGTCAAGGAATCACAACGACAAGTGTACCTAGGAGCTTACTTGAATCAGTAATTAAAATTGATGAAATGCATTAAAACAATGTTTGCATTATAGGTTTCTAATATTGTCGAATGCAAGGCCTATTGGCAACTTGTTGTTGTGTGTACTACGAATGATGTTATTGTGTGGTTTTGTTCATTGTGTAAGAAGCCTGACATTCACATCAAAATTGCAATTAACAAGTTTTAAATTACAACTGATTTACTTTATTCTAAAGTTTGATACATAACTACTTTTATCCAACCGCTAACAACGATGTATTTTCTAACCAGTGCAATATTGAAGACATTAAAGACTACTTTGGATGGTAAAAGAGACCAAGTTGCCCCTCACTGGATTGAAGTCAAGGTTAGTCATATAATCAATGCTTATTTCCGACTTGTCATATTTTTAAACTTTGAAATTAGGAGATTTAAATGTTTTTCATATTCAATTTAGAGTCATGTTCAAGTCGGAAGCCATGAGTGTGGATATTATGTCATGCATTGTGTAACACCCCATTTTTCGTAAAATAAATTAAAAATGATTTTTATTTGAAATAAATAGAGTTCTCAAAGAGTGATGAGGTTTTTATAATTAAATAAATAAGGAGAAATAACTTTATTAATTAAAATAATGGTTTGAAAGAAAATAAAAATGATATTTTATTTATTCATTTGATAGAAAATAAAATAGAGTTCCTTTTTATAAAATAAATAAATAAATAAAAATAGAGTAAATAAAAGGCCCAGAGTACCCCAGCTATAAATAGAGACATAATAGGTTACTCTTTACATTTACAACACATCTCTTCTATTCGCTCTCTCTTCCTCTCAAATTTGTTTTCCCTTCTTCCTTTTCCAAAACCTTCTCTTTTTCCCGCATACACTCAAACCTATCTAAGTAAAATGATGATCCCTGACTCGTTAACTGTTGAATCATTGTGAAATTTAAACGTGTGGTTCAAAACTTATTATTGCACACACCCACCGTCAGGATTTTCGGGATAATGTCTATGGTGGAAGAAATGTCCCTCACACTGAGCTTTCTCTTTTCCTAGAGACACCCAAAACATGTCCCTGTAGAAGCAAGCTTCATGATGATGATGAATCAAGATTGATTCAAGGATTTTTTATGATAACAAAGATGATGGCAAAAAGCTCAAGAGAATGAGTTCAAGATTGAGTCAAGAACACTTCAAGAATCAAGAGAAATTTGATTTCAAGATTCAAGAATCAAGTTTCAAGATTCAAGTTTCAAGAATCAAGAATAATCAAGTTGAAGATTCAAGAATCAAGAAAAGACTCAATCAAGATAAGTACTAAAAAATTTTTCAAAAACATTGAGTAGCACATGAATTTTTCACAAAACCTTTTACCAAAGAGTTTTTACTCTCTGGTAATCGATTACCAGTTTACTGTAATCGATTACCAGTAGCAAGTTTTGTTTTCAAAAAGCTTTCAACTGAATTTACAACGTTCCAATCAATTTCAAAATGGTGTAATCGATTACAATATATTGGTAATCGATTATCGGTGTGTTTGAACGTTGAAATTCAAAATCAAATGTGAAGAGTCACATCCTTTCACAAAAAGCTTTGTGTAATCAATTACAATGATTTGGTAATTGATTACCAGTGATAAGTTTTGAATAAAAATCAAAAGATGTAACTCTTCCAAAGGTTTTCAAGTTTTTCTAAAGGTTATAAATCTTCTAATGGTTTTCTTGACCAGACATGAAGAGTCTATAAAAGAAAGACCTTAACTTGCATTTTACAACACATTGAATACATTCATTACAATCCTTTACAACCTTTGAATCTCTTTAACCATCTTCTTGAATTTCTTCTTCTTCTTTCTTTGTCAAAAGCTTTCTAAAGTTTTCTGGTTTTTCCAAACCTTGAAAACAAAACTTGTGCTATTCATCTTTTTGATTCCCTTCTCCCTTTGCCAAAAAGAATTCGCCAAGGACTAACCGCCTGAATTCTTTTTGTGTCTCTCTTCTCCCTTTTCCAAAAGAACGAAGGACTAACCGCCTGAATTATTTTGTGTCTCCCTTCTCCCTTGTCAAAGAATTCAAAACGACACAGTCTGAGAATTCTTTTGATTCTTCCCTTTCCCATAAACAAAAGATTTCGAAGGACTAACCGCCTGAGAATTCTTTTGTTTCCCCATTCACAAAGTTTTAAAGGACTAACCGCCTGAGAAATTTGTCTTAACACATTGGAGGGTACATCCTTTGTGGTATAAGTAGAGGGTACATCTACTTGGGTTGTTGTGACTGAGAACAAGAGAGGGTACATCTCTTGTGGATCAGTTCTAGTGGAGGGTACATCCACTAGGTTGTTCAAAGAGAACAATGGAGGGTACATCCCTTGTGGATCTTTGCTTGTAAAAGGATTTTTACAAGGTTGAAAAGAAATCTTAAGGACCGCAGGTCGCTTGGGGACTGGATGTAGGCACGGGTTATTGTCGAACCAGTATAAAGCTCTTGTGTTTGTCTTCTTCTTCCCTACACTCTTTAATTTCCGCTGTGCACTTTAATAATCGCTTTTACTTTTGGTTAAGTTTTTATTTCTATTCTTTATTTTCTTAACAACATAGTAAAAGCCTAAGAAGGGTAGATTTCTAATTAGTAAAGGTTCAGTAATAATTAATTCAACCCCCCTTCTTAATTATTCCGAGGCCACTTGATATAATAGTCCCCATAAAACTATGACTCTAGACTCGCCAACTGTTGGATCATTGCTAAACTTGGACACCACCTTCGAAAACCAATTTCGTCGTTGGGATTTGTGAAATAATGGTTTTGCAGAGAGAAATTAGTATTCCATGTTGACAGTAAAATAGAGGCTACAATCTCTTCCCCTTTTCTCTAACGCCTGGAAACCCTAACAGAGCAAACAGGAGAAAAGCTTGAGGAATCTTATTGAACTATTAGAGATGTCATTATCATTGCCGAATTACGCACGTGAGCCCGCTTAGAGGTAAGGGATGAGTTTATCGCAATTGGGGTTAGAATGAACATGTTATGGATTCTTAGGGGATCAAATTGGGGTTTATTTTGGGATTTTTATTGTATTGTAATTCTTCATGTATGATTATAATTGTGAGATTGTTATATTGGGATCATGAAATTATGATTTAAATTGTGTGTAAGTGATAAATTGAATATGCAATGAATTGTGAGATAACATGTTTCATTGAGTTCATAATATTGTTATTGAGATTGGGTATAAGTGTAAAGTTGAACATGTGTTAATTTGTGAGATACACGTAAACATGTGATGGTGGATTGTGACATTATGAGATGTTAAATTATGGACATGAGATTTGGTTTTTAATAAGTGTGTGGTTAACACTTGATGTAATAATACTTGTATTGTGAGTTGTGAATTATACAATAACCGACTAGTGTTTACATAGAGAAAAGTGTTTATATGCAGTGTTAAAGGGAAAGTGTAGGATTCCTAGTTAGGAACCTAAAATGTTAAATTGTAGCGCAATGTGTTAAAGTTATTTGAAACACGAGTGTGAGATCGTGGGTATTGTATAATTTGCGAGCAGTGTTTGGGTGCAAAAATTGTTTTAGGGGTTGGACCTGAATCAGGAAGGTGAGTCCCTAACAGATTCTTCAAAGTCTAGGTCTTAGGGGTAAAGACACTCGGTTTGAGTGCTCCTTTAAGCCTATGTTGATCTCATAAGGTTTGAGCATTCTCGCAAAACAGAGTGACCCTAACTGGTCACCTTATGATTTTACTTAGCGAAAGTGACTTGGCATACCCATTGTGTGGTATGTCTTGTTATGTACTCCTAAGTGTCCCAGTGTGATTTTTTACTGACATGGTACCACATTTCATATAGACTTGAGTCTCAGTATAATTGTTGCATAACGCTTGCTAATTGTTTATTATGAAATTGATGAGTGTTATTACCTCTTGACTTGAGTGTGTGATTCATGTGTAATGTGATTGGTGATTGAAAAATGAATTGTAAATGATAAAGTGGTGAAGTGACGTGGATTGTATTAAGTTGAGCTATGTTATAAATACTTTCATAATTTATTTTGATTACATCTTTGTTTATTTGTATTTTTTTAGAAATATGATAACTCACTCCTGTGTGCTATTTGTGTTTGGATCTTGTGATGATCTCGAACCACATGGAGCTACATCATGTGGTATCAAGAGCATCTTCATCTAGGTGATGTTCTTTTGCTTCCTCTATCTTTTTGTTCGCTCAATTCACTTTAATTCCTTGTTATTCATCTTATTCTCCATGTATATCCTCCATTGTCTTGTCGTTTGGTGCTGTTTAGAGTAGATTCAAAAAAAATAAACCAATTAAATCTTAGATCTACACTTGTTTTTGCATTTCTATGGTTCAAATTCTATAGATCTACTCTTGAATCATGTTTTTGTGTTGATTTTAGGTTCCATCATTTTTCAGTCATAATCTTCTTGTGCTGAACCTTTAGATCTAAATTTTCTTCCAAAATATTGATTAGAAGAGAAAAAACAAAAATCTACGTGTAAATCACTTAATCCATGTTGTCTTAGAGTCATGTTTAGTCATAATAATTGTTACATTATGTTCTAAGTTTGTCTTGAATTTTTATTTTGTTGATTGAATTCTAGATACATTTTTCATGTATTCTTGTCATTCTTATCTTATCTGTTGAATTTTGAGTCTAACTCAAGCATGTTATTTAGTTCATAACATGTTCTAAATCAATTCCTAGAAGTAGTATTGTTGTTGAACTTTTTTTTTCTAAGTTTCCTACATGATACCTATGATGAACTTTTTTTTTCTTAAGCTCACTTGAATTGTGTTATTCAAGATAATTGAGCATGAAAAAACACAAATTTTAACTATCCAAGCCTTAAGCAACATAAACACTACTCTTGATTTCTAGGTTGAAATCGCTGGTGCTGGCAGCTTGAACATACGAACTTGTATAAATTTCTGGGAATTGGTCACTACGATTTTTTAGCTGAACGATTTATTGAATTTTCTAGACATATGGACCAAAATAATAAAAGAATAACAAAGCTATTTGGATAAAAGGAAAAAATAAGAAAAAATCACACAAGTTGGCAGAAAAATCAGTGTTTAGGAAAAAAAGTGAAAGGGAAGTGCGCTTGTTGTTTTGGCTTGAAATTTGTTCTATAATTGGTGCCTATTTTATACCAATCTTAGTTCTGAAATTTTAATTGAAAATTACTGTGAAAAAAGTTCCAAAACTAGAGGTTTCTTGAGTCTTTTTTTTACTCTACTCTAGAGCCATTCTAAGTTTCTCTTTGAGTCCTAGCTTGCTTTTATGTGCTTTTCATTGCTTTAATTGTTGAATAATCATTGAAAATTTGTCTTGTTAAAACTCTATTTTTTTGGCTTTCATTTCATTTTTTGTTCTTTGGTTATTGCTTGTCTCTATGTTTCCTTGTTTGTGAGTTGCCATATAGGGAATTAGAAAGGAGGATTGGTGTCATTCCTTGAAGAATTTGAGTCAAGAAGAAAGGCGAAAACCACCATAAGAGCTATTGGACTAAGAAGCCTTCCAAATTGAGTGAATCACCAAAGAGAGAACAACCACCAAAATTGAGGACCTTTTTGTAATTATGTAATTGAAAATTTACTTACTTTCATTGATTTCAAATTTTGTAACAAAAAGGTCTTTCATTGGAAGTAAGTTGGGAGCCTCCAATAGGTCACCCTACTTCCATTTGTGTTTAATAATTTTAGGCAATTTTCCCTTAGGATTATGAGTGTTTTGTTGGGAACCTTAAATGTGGTCATCCAAACACTCTTAGGATTCTCCTAATTTACATTTCTTGCTTACTTTCATAGCTTATTTCCTTTACCTTCCATTGTCAAACCGCCTAGATAGCTTGCCTTTTACCAATTAGTTTTTACCTTATCTTTCACACCTCTTTTAGTGTTTATTTTGGCTAGTTTCAACCATAGCTTCTTTTACCTTCTATTTTCAAACCCCCAACAAGAAAGAACCACAACTTAGGAACCAACATGAGTCTTCATTCTTCATTTAGTGTTAATGGTGAGGGTTCTACTCCTAAGGACCCCTTGAATAAGATATTGGATGAGTTGAGATCCCTTAAGTTGTGGAAAGAAAAACAAGAGAGAAAAGAAAAAGGAAAAAATAGAGTGGAAGAAATAAGTCAAGATGAAAAAGAGAAAATAAGGGAAGAAGAAAGAAGCAAAATACTAAAAAAGTTAAGAATAGAAAAACATGCCTCCTATAGTAGTCATAACTCTTGCAAGAGCCTAAGTGAAGAACTTCGTGACTATTATGAAGGAAGGCATAGATCACATCTTAGACCTCACTCCCATAGGAGAGAAAAGGAAAGAAAGCCTCAAGAGGCTAACACTAAGCTCTCATACTTCCATGGGAAGGACAATGTAGAGGCTAACTTAGATTGGGAAATAAAGGTAAAGCAACAACTTAAAAGAAAGTCTACTTCAAAATCTTATGGCTCTCACTCTTATCCAAAGAAAGACCAAGGGCAAGGCATCTTAGGGGTGACACCTTCTAAGCCCAAAGATGATAAGGGGAAGCAATAGAAAAGCAACCCCTTAAGGCTAGTATGCAAGAGAAGACTAGCTCCATAAAGTGCTTTAAATGTCTTGGAAAAGGACACATTACTTCTTAATGCCCCACTAAAAAACCCATGATTATGAGGGGCCAAGATTTATAGTAGCCAAGATGAAGCTACTACTTCACCTTCCTCAAGTGAAAGTGATGAAGGAAAAGGGAAAGAATCTAGTGAAGAAATCTACCCCTAATATGAAGAACAACCTTTAATGGTTAAGGAGGAGCGTAAGGAGGTAAGTGTCTCCTCCAAGAGGTTAGCTAAGAAGGAAAGACATTTTGAAATAAAGACAAATATTAAAGAAATTTCCCCTCTTCGACAACCTCCACATTTTCTCCTTTGTAAAAAGACACTTGTTAGCATTACCACACCTCTTGGGCTTGAGTTTATTCCTCACGTAAAGGAGTTGTTGGATGAGGGTTTGGTTCACAAGAGCTTAAATCCTTGTGCTTTGTTGGTGCCTAAAATAGGTATTGTTAGGCACCAAATCCCTAAAATAGGTGGTATGATGAATGTTTTGAGTGGTGCAACCCTCTTTTGTAAAATCACTCGTGCACCTAACATCTTCATGATTTGTGTACATAGGGACTTATTAGGTAGGTTTGTTCTTAATTTTAGTTTCAATACAATCCTAGGTACCCATATGGGACTCCTTAGGTTTGTCATACTTTTTGGTAGGAATAATCAACATGAAAATACAGAAAAAGGTATGTTTTATTGCATTACTTTTCTCAATTTTTTAAATAGTAATCAAGGGGTTCCCATGAACCCTAAGAGAATAAAGGTCATTCCTGAGTGGCCCACTCCACCAAGTATAAGAAAAATTTAGGGCTTCCATGACTTAACAAACTTTTACAAAAGGTTTGTCCCATATTTTTCTATACTTATAGCACCACTCATTGAGTTGCTGAGGAAGCATGTTCCTTCATGGGAAGATGCCCAGGAAATGGGTTTTCTTACCTTACTTCAACATACCAAACACCACTAATACATATGTTTTTGTTCTTTTTACAGGTGTTGAGGAAAAAAGCCCAGAGTTTCAAGAACCTCAGGATTTGAGGTCAAATCCTTTTCAAGGGGGGGAATGATGCAATCCTACCCCACAAGGGTATTGGATAGAAGACTCCAAGTAGATTGGGCCAGAGATGCAAGAGAAGGCCCTTGGGTTCTCATGAGCCTTAGGGTAGATTTCGGGCCCATGGACTAAGTTTGAGCCCGCTTATCTTTGTACATTGATCGAGGCCGTACCCGAATCAAATAAACATGAAAATGCAGTAACTAGGAAGTGATCCTAGGTCGTTTCCCAACGAGCAATGATAAACCAAATGTTCATAATATACTTGCAGTAACAGTAACGATTGGGGGGGGGGTTGTTTGTTTTGTGAATTAAGGAGCAGAACAAGTAAACTGGAATACGAAACTAATAATATTAAAAATGGGTTGTTTCCTCTGATTCAGAAGCCATTCTCTTATCCTGGGTTATGGAGAATTCGTCCCTAACAGTTAACCACTTAATCCAACCCTATTTCAATTTACTAAGCGAAAATCAACTTAGGGTTGTCAATACGTGATTAGGCACCACATACACCAGTTAGCCCTTCGTCCATTAAGCATGAACGCAAGTTAGGCTCAGAGGCAATTAATCGAACATGAAGCGTGCACTGATTAATGTTCACGAATTTGGGTTAACTGGTGAAGGGAAAACTGCCAGGGAACCACATTATAAACGAAACCTCAAAGAGAGTTGGACTTCGTCCTCAGAAGGAAACAACACCAGAATATTTAGCCTTCCATAGATTCAAACAGAAAACGTAAATGAAACATGAAGCAGAAACGTAAATAAACAGAAACGTAAATGAGACAGAAACGAAAATGAAAAACAGAAACATAAATGAAAGTAGAAGGAGAAACAAAAACGAAATTGTAATTAGAAGCAGGACATGGAAAATTGCATTACGTGAACAGTAGCATCCAAGCAGAAAAACGTAAAACCCTAAACAAAGCTCTGAATAATGAATGGCATAACAGAATGGCCTTGCACGAATCCCAAGGCTACTATTTAAAAAGAGTCACTCAAAGTCACTGGGCCCTATTACAATACTCTGGCCCAAAACGAAATAAACACTGAACCACATAAAATAAAATTACGAAATTTCCTAAAATAAAATTGTTGATATCTAGTTTTATTTTTACTTGCTCTAATTTACTATCAAATTTATTATCAATTTGATTAGATTTGCAAACTATATTTTGGACATGCTATATTAAGATTTAATAAACTCGTATACTTTTCTTGCAATAACTTAATTTCATCCATGGCAGCTAACCATGAGCAACAGGGATGAGGAAAATAAATCTCCTTTATACATGTTAGATGGTTGTGAAGCTTTGGGTTCCATCTATGAGCCCTGGCATGCTCAGCTGAAGTGGTACGGGTTTTGAAATGTTCATTTGAGTGGTATTGCTTGTCTTCTGAAGGCAATTGGAGGGAAGTTATTTTAGGTACTTCTCTTTTAGTTGAGTTTGAATTGTGTTTCAGGATACTCAAATATTATTATTTGAGCATACACTTTGCATGTTTCATCAAAGTACCCTTATGTAACATAGTTATTACCTTCATCTTCCTTTTGTTCTGATTTTAGCATACACACCCATATCAAAGAACATATCACTACAAAGGTTGATATATGTAAAGTCCCTAAACTATACATTTAAGAGAGACCCATTTCTTTAGTTTCTCATCTTCTTCTCTACTAAACATAAAAGTGGCACATACCATGTCAGCGTATACACCACGTACTAGGATAGAGCAACTTCTCTGCTTTTCTGCAATCAGCACCATGATGCCAATGCACACTTCAAAGATGCCACTATAATCAAGTTTGAGTCTCTTTTGTTTGGCTTTCTTATTGAACTTCACTTTTTTGTGGTTGTCGTAAGTATTACCAATGCAACTTATTGTTGTTTTTGTTAAAGTCTTGAGCATTTTGAATTTTGATTCATATTTCATTTAGATGTTGGGAGCTGAATCTGATTTTGACGGATTTGTAAACTACATTTTTGGGGTCGAATACTTTTAATTTAAAATGCCATTTATTGTTTTGATAAATATTGTTCGCCTGGTCGTAAATCGTTGCTTGTGATGAATTTGTAAACTTAATCACACTTATTTGGTAAGCTCTTATCATATGGAAGCTTATGTGATGAATTTTACTATAAATCTTTTTGAAATAAGCTAATAAAAAGTTTATAAGATAAGAGTCTTAAGCCAGTTTGGTAATCCTAAATAATCTCTCTCCTTAGAGGTTCTTTTGAATGCCTCCAAAATCTACTAATAGGAGAGTGTGTAATTATGAGTCTTTGTTATTCAATTTGTAATGTTTTGTCCTTTTTAAGGGGAGATAGAAAACACATCAAGTGTGAGACTATGAGACTATAATTTGACATCTGGTATGTCTTGTAATAGGTAAAACTTACAAAAATTGAGTCACAGTTAACTAAGATGAATGCAAATGGTGAAAAGTTACAACAGTCATACAATGAGCTTGTGGAGTATAAGCTTGTTCTGCAAAAAGGTATCGTGCCTATAATGATTACTATGCCCTTTCATGATGTATAATTATGAAATTGGAGGTGATTATTGATTGAAAAGCTCTATAGTCTTCTATCTTTAAAACAAGAGTGATTACCTGCTTTGTATTATGCTTCTAATATTGGTCTCTGTTGTACCTATAAATCCATGGTTAATGGTAAACATATAATAAATGACATTCTTCATTTTTTATTGAAATAAATTTCTGCCTGTTGACATATATTTTTCTGTTTTGACATATAATAAATGACATTCTTCATTGATATGGGTGTATACGCTCAAATCAGAACAAAAGGAAGAGGAAGGTAATAACTATGTTACAAAAGGGTACTTTCATGAACCATGCAACATTGGAGTTTAGATGATTTTCAATTGTGTATTCAAATCAGCCACTTTGGTTTCCATTGTAGATCTATACTTGAGATGTAAAACCATGGCAATGTCTAAAAAAACAAATTAAGACAATAGATAATGGTTTATTTTAATTACTCTAATTAATCAGTTTCAAAGCCACAAGGCACCAACTTGTTTGAGAAGAGGAACAAGGGTGCCACTGATGTGGAAAGCCAAAACCCTGTCCATGGAGCCAACAAGTTTCCCTCCAATGAACACCATAGGAACAGTAGCACAAGCAATGGAGTTCATTCCATTTCCAATTCCAAGCAACCTTATAAGTGTTATCTCCATGTCTTTCCCTTTAGGATGTTGGTCAACCTTAGTAATAGTTGCAAAAGAAACATGTGGTTTATATTATCCACAAGCTGTTAAAGTATGCCATAATGACAGGAAAAAGAAACCTATGGTTTATATTATCCACAAGCTGTTAAACTATTTGTAATTCAAACCAATTAAAAAGAAAATCTTTCATGTAATTTTGGCAGCAAAGCATAGGTGGCTAGTAGCTTAGAACCCTTTAGCATATGATAATTGCAACTAAGGCAGCTTATGTTAGTAGAACTATAATGGGTACATAATTACATATATGATATTTTCTGAGTATTGAGTTTAAACTTCTTGAAGTTCATCAAAATCATTGTATATTATTAACAATTTATGGTGTCATCCTTGAACCACACAAATATTGTACTAAAATAATATTCTTGAAAATTGAAGTTGGTTTTATTTAAGAATTATGCTTTGATGAATTTGACTTTTCTGGTAGTGTTTCTCAATAGTTATAATATTGTTGCAGGAATTTTCAGAAGCTTACTCTATTCTTGAAAATGAACTCAAATTCCTAAATAGTGATAGTGAGTTATGTTTGAGGCCACCTGACAGACTGCTACCAAAAATCATTCATAGTCTTCATATATCATAAGATTCTCACAACATGAAGACTGAAATGTTATTTTGTCTAAAGGTACAACTGATGTCACTAATGATTGGTGGCATTTGTTAACATGTTTCTAATTTGATTTTGCTTCATCTTAAACCGAATTGTTGAATTTAGAGTTTGAATATCTTCATTATGTAGAAGTAGAAATAAATGAACTAGAGGGATATGGAAGGCTAGCGCTGTGTTATTTGCAATTGGAGACTATGGTTTATGGTTGAGGCTCCAGCTAGTTTATAAGATGTTGATTGTACTAGAGTTGTTGATTTACAACCCAAAATATACTGCCAGGACTCCAAAGATAAAAGTCACTTATAGCTGCCTGAAAGTGAAATTTATAACTGACAATGGCAAATACAAAAGAGAGAAAATTTTAGTAAATGACATAAAACCAAAACAAGAAGAATTATATGAGAGAGATACTCAAGAAGTCTATTATGTTACATCTTTGCACCTGACCTCACCTCACATCATGCCATGGCTATTCAGATCAGAAATGTATTCCTTCTTGTTTCGCACAACTGTTTGTTTGTACAACCAAAACAGAAAAGGCCGCTCTATGAATTTGTATTTTCTATCTTCCAAGTAGACTGCTCATCCAAAACTTGAAAGACACACCAATCCTTTTTCTGGTATATACTGACCTTTTGCTTTTGGTAACTAGCAACATTTCTTTTTTAGGGGTAATAAGTGTCTTTCCTTGCATATTCTTTTGCATGTCACTTAGATGGTATGAATGTAGGTTCTCATAAATTAGGTATGTTCTTTGAATTGGAGTATTTATTATGATTCTGAGCTGTGTGTTTTATTTCCAGGTTATTTATGCATTCTTCAACTGATGTTTATAGTCAAATTTTTTATGCATGCCAAAATATGGTCTGTTACTTTGGTCATGCGAAGTATACGTGGAGATTATGACTAACTAATGTCTAGCATTCCAAATGGGGGTGTGAAAGTTGGACCATCTAATATCTTTTTCATGCTTTCAAATCCAAGCTTTCATGTATTCATTTTTATTTTCATAGTTACATGGTGGCAAGAAATGCGTTAAGGACTTTATCCTAGATGTTGTCACAGTGATGGAGGGGTGGTTGATTGGTTGGTCTTGATCATCTTGGTTGGTTCAAGCTACATAGTTCTCAATCATTGATCCAGAGTTCTATCAGACATTGTTGATGCAAAATTGTATACATATTTCTTTAATTGGAAGTTGGTAGTAATTTCTGAATCATTTACTTTTAAATATTTCCTTACCTTTTTTTTAACACTTTTTTAGTTGATTTGAAGAGGCAAATATGGTAATTTGATGGACAAGAGTAATGAGTCATCTTTGCCGCATAAAGAACAGCAAAGTTAGGCAAGTTTTTCTCAGTCCCCTACACTACATGAACTCTTTTTTTTTTTTTTTGCTATCCTCTGATAGTAATTTTTACCTTTGTGTGTTTGCTGATATAAGCACCTATACTGAAATGTGCTTCTAACATGTCATTTATTTTGTATTTATATACTTTGTTTGGAGTTATTCAAAAAGCTAGGGGGGATCTTCTTGCTAGTTTTTTTTTTTTTGCTTGATAATTGGTCTTTCTTTTCCTTTTTTTAATTATTTTCACTTCAAAATGCACAGTTTTGGGACACATTAGAAATCCCTCATATCAAGTTTATTTTGCAACGTAATTGAACTTTCTTATTGCTAAGGCTAAATACACCATGAAATTAGCAGTCATTGTCAACCAATTGATCCGAATAAAGATCTTATTGTTCCCAAAAAATTTATTTATAAAACTGGTATGATCTTTATTCATCTTTGTGATTAAGTTTCACTAATTGAGTTGCATTGTTTTTGTTATGGAAGTGATGAAGAACAAGCAAGAACAGCAACAGCAGAAAGCTATGTCATACCCATAGAGTTTTGCAGCATGGTGAAAGAGAGAAAAAAGAGAAAGAACACACAAAGAATTTTACATGATTCACCTTTGAGTAAGGCTACATCCATGGGAGGGAAAATAGAAAGCCTTTATTATTACTGATTCAATACACAAGTGGAAGCTTATTCAAAATACAGGGCATCCTTGCCTTATATAAGCAGAGGACAAAACAGAAAAAAAAATAACAGAATAAACTTTCATATGGATTTTAGTCACAGCCCAACAATTCACCACCTTGAACTAACATTCATATAAGACACAAACTGCACCCTCCAAGCATACACGAACTCAACCCTAACAATCAACATTGAGCAAGCTTAAGCAGTGATCAAACTTGCTCTTTGGAACTGGCTTTGTGAACATATCAGCAAGATTGTGCAGAGTGTTGATCTTATGAACTTTGATTCTTCTTTCTGACCGAATGAAGTGATATCTAACATCTATATGCTTGGTTCTATCATGATAAACCTGATCCTTGGCCAAGCATATAGCACTAAGGCTATCACAGTAGATGTTAGCATATTCTTGATTAATTCCGAGATCATTTATTAGACCTCTTAGCCAAATTCCTTCCTTTGCAGCTTCAGTAAGAGCCATATATCCAGCCTCAATAGTTGAGAAGGCAGCAGAAGGTTGAAGTGTTGCCTTCCAACTCACTAAGCAGCCACCAAGGGTGTAAGCATACCCTGTTAGAGACCTTTTCTTGACCAGATCAGCAGCAAAATCAGCATCAGAATAGCCAGTGAGGCAGTAATCTGAGTGAGATCCATAGATCAAACCTACATCTGCAGTCCCTTTAAGATATCTAAAAATTCTCTTCACAACCTTCCAATGTTCCTTCTGAGGTTGGTTTAAGAACCTACTAACCAGGCTAACAACATAAGCAAGGTCAGGTCTGGTGCAGACCATGGCATACATGAGACTGCCAACAGCACTTGAGTATGGAACCTTTGATATATAGTCCTGATCAGCCTGAACTTGAACCTTTATCACAGTAGACAACTTCTCTTTTTCTGAAAGAGGAGTGCTGATAGGTTTAGAATCAGTCATTCCAAACCTCACAAGTATCTTTTGAATGTAATCCTTTTGAGACAAAAATAGTTTTTTCTGAGTTTTGTCCCTATAGATCTCCATTCCTAAGATTTTCTTTGCAGCCCCTAGATCTTTCATGTCAAATTCACCATTCAAGAGGAAACAGATGTGATTCATCAAAACTTACATCTCTGCTGAGAAGAACTTTCCTTTCAGTTGGTGACCAGATCTATAGTCTTTCACCCCATCACCATAGCCCATGAACAGACCCTTTCTTGATCTAAGTACCAGTTTTCCTTCATTGACATGATAATAAGCATTGCAGCCAAATATTCTTAGGTTTGAGTAGTTTGTTGTTTTTCCATTCCAAATTTCAATAGGAGTTTTAAGTCCTATAGCGGTAGAGGGTGTTCTATTGATCAGAAAACAAGCTATATTGATAGTTTCTCCCCAAAAACTTCTGTTGAGACCAGCATTGGATAACAGACATCTTGTTCTTTCCAAGAGTGTTCTGTTCATTTGTTCAGCAACTCCATTTTTCTTAGGAGTTCCTAACAATAAGTACTTTAGCAATCCCTTCATCTCTACAGAATTTGTTAAATTCTATTGAGCAAAACTCCAAGCCATTATCAGTTCTGAGTCTTTTAACTTTCCTTTCAGTTTGTTTTTCAATCAGTGCTTTCCATTCTTTGAAGCTTTTGAAAGCTTGACTCTTCTTACTCATGATGTAGATCCGATGTAGATCCATGTCATTCTTGAGTAGTCATCAATTATGGACAGAAAATACCTTCCACCACCTAGTGAAGGTACTCTTGCAGGCCCCCAACAGTCAGCATGAATGTAATCAAGAGTTCCTTTGGTGGTGGGAATTGCTTTAGGAAATTTAATCCTATGTTGCTTGCCGAAAACACAGTGCTCACAGAATTTCCGTTCATCCAGTTTCTGATTTCCCAATAGCTGATGTTTTTGAAGTATCATCATACCTTTTTCACTCATATGACCTAGCCTCATGTGCCAGAATTGAGTTAAGTCAGGTATGCTCTTATTGGATCTTGATGCAACAGCTACTAGACCATCATCAATACATGTTGTACCTTGAAGTATATAGAGATTACCCCTCTTTATACCCTTCATCACCATTGTAGAGCCTTTCTGAATTTTCATAACCCCATTTTCAGTGCTGCATTTGAACCCCTTTCCATCCATAATACCTATAGAGATTAGGTTCTTCTTCAGCTCTAGAACATGCCTAACTTTAGTGAGTGCTCGGATAATTCCATCATGCATCTTGATTTTTACTATGCCAATTCCAATTGTCTTGCATGAGACATCATTTCCCATGAAGACATTTCCACCTGATTTCTCTTCATAGGTGTCAAACCAGGTTTTGTTAGGACGCATATGAAAGGAACAGCCAGAGTCTAATATCCACTGATTTTCAGAATGTTGGTGATGATCAGCAACTGAGAGAACAAGCTCATTTTCAGATGTGGAACCTTCCTTGGCAACAGCAGCAGATGGTTTGCCCTTTTTCTTAGGACAATCTTTCTTCCAGTGACCTGGCTCCTTGTAGTAGTTACAGATGTCCTTTGGATTGACATGAGTCTTCTTCTTTCCTTTAAACACCTTTTTCTTGATGTTCTTGTTAGAGTTAGAGACAACAAGACCAGATCCATTTGATTCTTCAAAATTTCCAAGTGTTTTAGATCGAAGTTCCCTTGAGTATAAGCTAGATTTCACCTCCTCCATGGTGACACATTCCTTACCAACACTAAGAGAATTGACAAAGCTCTCATATGATGGTGGTAGAGAGGCTAACAGAATCATGGCAGCATCTTCATCCTCTATCTTAACATCTATATCTCTTAATTCCATCAAAATAGAATTCAATTCATCAAGATGATCCTTAAGAGATGTACCTTCTTTCATGTGTAGACCAAATAGACGCCTCTTCAAGAAGAGCTTGTTGCAAATTGACTTAGTCATATACAGCTTTTCCAACTTGAGCCATAAGCCACTTGCAATTTCTTCATTTGAAACTTCATATAAAACTTCATCAAACAAAGAAAGCAAGATTAGTGAGTGAGCCTTTTCTTCTTGTTCTGCAAGTTCTTCAGTCTTTGAAACAGAGGCCTTTTCTTTTGATTCAGAAGCCACTTCTTTCTTCACAGATGCAGAAGCAACAGGAGCCCAAACACGTTGTTCCTTCAACAAAGCACACATCTTGATGCGCCCCAGATTGAAGTTGTTCCTTCCATTGAATTTCTCAATCCTGATTGTGTTTGACATGATTTCTTGAGTGTTCTTGATCACAAAGAAGTGGCGAAAGAACCAGAAACAAGACTCCCACAGCTTGATCTTTGTATTCAGACAAGAATCTTGAATTCGCTTGATCACAACTTGAGCTCTTGATACCAGTTTGATATGGAAGTGATGAAGAACAAGCAAGAACACCAACAACAGAAACAGCAGAAAGCTATGTCATACACACAGAGTTTTGCAGCAAGGTGAAAGAGAGAAAAAAGAGAAAGAACACACAAATAATTTTACGTGGTTCACCTTTGAGTAAGGCTACATCCATGGGAGGGAAAACAGAAAGCCTTTATTATTGCTGATGCAATACACAAGTGGAAGCTTATTCAAAATACAGGGCATCCTTGCCTTATATAAGCAGAGGACAAAACAACAAAAAATAACAGAATAAACTTCCATATGGATTTTAGTCACAGCCCAACAGTTTTAGGCATGTTTTTTTATTTGCCTAATCATGTTGTACTAAACTACTATTTTGTTGTATCATTTCAAGACAACTACTATTGGGGTTTAAATGTTTTAGGTCCCATAAAACCCAAAATTTTAAAAAAAAAAAACACATCGATTTTAACGTGCAAATTGTTTTTTTAAAAGCCCCCCCCCCCCCCCCCCCCCCCCCCCCCTTTCTAAGATGATTTTTACTTTAAAACCATCTTACAAATGAGGGTGTTCTAAGACAGTTTTCACGAACAAATCGTCTTAGAAAAAACTTCCCTTCTAAGAGGGTTTGTTCGTGAAAATCATCTTAGAACACCCCTTATTCTAACACAACTGTTACATAAAAACCATCTTTGAAGGCCCTCTATTCTAAGATGGTTATTGTGTATAAACTGTCTTAGAAAGGAAGTTTTCTAAGAGTGTTTTTTATGTACAAACCATCTTAGAAAATGACGCTTCTAAGACAATTTGTTTTTCAAAATTGCCTTTAATTATTGTTATTTTTAAGACGGTTTATTGAAAAACCATTGTTGAAATTTCATTTCTAACACGATTATGAAACCGTAGTGGAAACTATTGTGTTTTCTATGACGTTGCCTTCGAAGACAGTTAAAAACCATCGTTATAAGTCTAATTTAATTGTCGTTAAAAATGACTTTTCTAGTAGTGATTTCCCCAATGGAGGTCTTTTGGATGCCCCTCTAGGGCATAATCCAAGTTTCACATGGCATCATCCACGCTTCACAAGCTTTGGTAAGAAAGGGCATGAGATGGAGGCTTGGTAATGGCCACTCAATTAACATCTTGTCACAACCATGGCATTGAGAAAAAGATAAGTCCTATGTTTCATCTCCAATTCTATCTGGTCTTGAACATTTAACAGTTGAAAGTCTTATTGATGTAGAATGTAATTACTAGAGTAACGATCTTATAGAACAAATTTTTAACTCTCATGATTCTCATGACATAAAGAGGCTGCCTTTGTCTAACACCCATGATCTTGATACTTTTATTTGGAAAGGAAGCCCAACTAGAAATTACAGTGAGATTCGCATACCACACCTTAATGGAGAGCATGATAAACAATGAATCCATCAAAGTGCAAGGAAATTGGACAACTATATGGAGCCTACAAATCCCACCAAAGGTGAAACTTTCTCTGGCGCAAACTATGAGAATGTTTACTAACAAGAACCAGACTTCAGAAAAAAGGAGTTCATTGTACAAGTATTTGTGCTTACTGCAATAGCAACATGGAGAACGATTGTCAGCAGCTAAAAACGGTTTGTAAAGAAGTGGGACTTTGGAGTAAGGTGAGTTCTCATATGCAACAAGTTGAACCAGCAATATAACTTATATTTCTTCTTCTTCAGATTTGGTAATAAAGCTACGAGGAAATATTGTTATTATACTTTAGTGTATTTGGAAGAGACGCAACAAAAAAATCTTGGAAGACAAGAACACTCTTCCAAAGGTCTCCATTGATCAAGCCATGCAATTTCTCTATGAATGGAAGCAAGCCAGGAATTTCTCATCATAGAATGGGGGAGCCATTGTTGCGCATGACAACAATCACACTCATTGGAACAAACCTTATCCAGGAGCATTGAAAATAAATGTTAATGCTGGCATAGTGATTCAAGATGAGCTTAGAAGGTTTCTGAAAGCTAAAACTATTACATCCCATGGTAACATCAAGCCAAAGGAAGCAGAGGTGTGGGCATTGTCGCAAGCATTGATTTGGATGACTAACATGGAGTTGCAGAATGTAACATTTGAAGTTGATTGCAAGGCCGTCATGGATGGCTTCAACTCCAACCAGCAGGGAATCCCAAAATTTTATTTTCTAATTTCAAGTTGTAATATACTATTATATAATTATCCTAACTCTAGGGTGAGTTTAGTACAAAGGCAAGCCTACCAAGTTGCTCATTCCTTAGCAAGGGCATCTTGGCTTCATGCTAGCAACCAAGTGTTTAAGCGTATACCCAATTGTATTCTTGGTCTTGTCTTGAATGAAACACAATAAGTATATTTCCTTCAAAAAAAATCAATAATTAAACATAATTAGTGTCTAATCAATAATTGAATGACCATTAGTAATAAATTGTAATACGTAATATGATAATTAAATATTGAGTAAATTACATAGATTTCCTTGAGCCATGATTGTCGACTATCACCACCACTATCACCGCTACCAACGCAACAATGGTCACGATGGCGACGGCGATGGTGTAATGAGTTAATGATAATTGATATACTTTAAGACATGATAATTAATATCTTTTATAGATTTAAATTTTGTTTGAGAAATTTTTTAGAGTTTTGATGGTTATATTAGATTTTAATTTGAATTTTGAAATATTTTAATCTCAATCATCTATTATTTTTAATCTCAATCTGATGGTTATTGTTAATTATTCTCACAAGAGTCGTGTGTGTATTACGAAGGCATATCTTATAAGAAGTAATATTTTATATGAAAGTAAGATGATTAAATTTAAACTCTACAATCATAAATGGAGAGTTGAGATTTAATGTCAAAAAGTCACATGACATTAAATCTTGATCATCTTATTATGATATAAAAATAGTTTCGTGTGATATAATATGTGATCATATATTATCATGTTATCCTAAAATATATATATATATATAT
The DNA here is from genome assembly GCF_000004515.6 of Glycine max. NCBI lineage: Eukaryota > Viridiplantae > Streptophyta > Magnoliopsida > Fabales > Fabaceae > Glycine > Glycine max. The sequence goes on from NC_038242.2 coordinate 22,768,327, forward strand.
ATATATATATATATATATATATATATATATATATATATATATATATATATGTGTGTGTGTGTGTGTGTGTTGGGGGGGAGGGGGGTTAAGAGACTCTTAATGGCAAAAATCTCCTATCTCCTACCATTTGCAATGAGAACTATTTGAGTCAAAACAACAGAAAAGAGAACACATGCTATGATCGAAAAATTCATTCTCATCCCCACACTCAAAAACCTTAAACTTTCATCACAAATAATTATAACCTAGATACACACAAACCCAAACAACCAAAGAAGCACAAAAGAGAATAATGATACCTTTAGGCCAATATATGAATGTAGCCGCAACGAGAGCGTACCTAAGGTTCAAAAGGGGAGCACGACAATGAAGCTCTTTTGTTCCGTTAACCAATTTTTTGCCTTTTTGTTGCGTTGAAGTCTTTAAGTTTTTAAAAGAATTAAAGTTAATGCAGTAAAAGTTTTAAATTTTAAAAATATAAATTTAATAGAAATATGAAATACAATAAAAGTAAAGCCATGTGAGCAGGTGTATAATGGGACGCCGTTATTATTTGGGTGTTGATAAATCGAAACTTCTATATATATGGGAAGTTGTAAAATTTCCAACTTTTTCAATATATAGCTATCTAGTTATGGAGTTCAATTATTGACTGAAACTATTCATCTAGTGATCCAATATCTTGACTATATTAGATTATCACCATTTAATCTTTAAAACTACTGTAAAATAAGTTGTCTTAATAAAAAAATTCTCCTTACACAAAGTTGCAACTCAAACATTTTTAAAGAAAATCAGGCATATAATACTTAAACCAGCAACCGCGTTGATAATTTATTTTTGGACTTTCATAAAAACATATTTGATGATGCATAAGGCAAAATTAAGCATGGTAATTTGTTGATCAAATTATGTAGGTTAAGGGAACTAGACATTATCATACAATCGCATTACTTATATTCCTATATATTGGGGGTAAAAAACCTACCCCATGATAAATAATTCTCTTTATTTTTATTCTACTTCCAAATTTCAAATTCTAGCGAGTACCCTTGTTCGTTGTTCATTGTTGTCATTTTCGTTTCTTTTTCTCTATTTCCAATTTTCCAATTTTAGCAAGCACGTCATTGTTTTCTGAAGTAATGTTAATTTTCTTACGTGTTTTTTATGTGCAAATTTTTCCTCTTCTTGTTGCCTATGAACCTATGCGCGGAAAGGAGAGAGAGCTTCAAAAGTTAAAGCCTAGAAGCTATTGAAAGTAGGGAGAATCAAATGACCACGCTGTGAAGATTTAAAGAAGCCGTTGGGATTTGCCTTTCTTTAAAGTAAATAACTATTATTGTTTAATTAATTCCATACAAATGTTTTCAAGGGTAAATTAATAAAGTAAAGGCACTTGTCTTGTTTAAATAAACTTCTCAAAAAATAATTATAGAAAGAGAAAATAAAAATATAAAATTTAAGTTTTTCATAAAAGTCAAAAATCAAATTGTTACTAAACTTTTATACAAGTTTTTCAATTTAACTTCTAGAAAACTGATTTTAACTTATAGAAAATATATTATATATTGATAGAGAAATAATTTTATGGCTTAAATATATTTTTAGATTTTGTAATTTAGCATTTTTATTCATCCTTGTAAAATAATTTTATTTTTTTTAGTCTTTTCAAATTATGTTTGTTTTGTTTTAAATTTTTAATTTAGATCTTAAAAACTAAAAACAAAACAAACATAATGTGAAAACACTAAAAAAAAAAAATTACAAGGATGAAAAACAAAAAAACATTAAACTGCAGGGACCAAGAATATATTTAAAATTCAATCACAAGTTAGTATGTATAATAAGTTATTTTATTTTTACAATAACTTAACCGTTATACCAATAACAATTTATAATTTATTGAAAGTGTAAAGATATTTTACACATTATTATTAATTTTTTAACTTATATAAACTAATTTTAACTTATAAAATAAATTTTATTTATTTTTATCTGATACTACTTTCTCTTATAAGTCAATGATTCTCAACTTTTAAAATAAGAAAAATAACAAGTGATTTTTCATATCAATAATTTTTAACATAAAACTTTAAAATTTAAATAAAAATGTACAATCATAAGAAAAAATCCAAAAAATAAAAGAAACTTAAATATGAATATTTTTATATTGTGTATTTGGCAAAATTAGTATACAAGCTAATTTTTTTTCCGAGACAAACTATACAAGCTAATTAAAAATTGAAAAGTTGGCCAAAACATAAATAAACAAATTAATAGAAAGTTGAATGGCTGGAAATTTATAACTAATTGAATTTATAATGTTTAGTAAAACTAATTATCGAACAAGTTTATGAGTGGGCAAAATGACGTAAATAAAGAAATAGTAAGGATATATAACAATGCAAGAAGAAAAAAAGAATTTATAAGTTCAAACTCCACATGAAGTACGTTCTAAAAAAATACTACTTATAAAATATATATTAAAAATTATTAAAATAAGTTTCTTTACCAAATGAGTCTAATTTAATCAAATAAGTTTTCCATCAAACAAACTAAAAGGGTAGTCTGAAAGCCAAACACAGTAAATGAGTCCATCGTTGAGTGACAGAATAAAAGAGAAAGGGAGCTTTCAAGAGTTTGCTACAGATTAATTTCCAAATGAACCATTCAGTGGCAAAATTTCAAAGAGGGTAGAGGAAAGGAATCAAGGTCATTTAAATAGTAGGGGAAAAAAAGAGGGGCACAAAAGTCTGTTAGATATAAAAGGGTTAATTTAGTTTTTATTACTCTTTTTAAAAATACAATTTTTAGTATCTAAAAAAAAAATTAACTTTTTCCTATTAAAGTTTTAGTAATTAAACTTTTATTTGACCGGTCAACATATTTAAACATTTAAAAATTTCAGTTTTTAATTCCTAAACAAAAGTTTAGATCCATTATTTTATTTAATTAATGAGATTTCATGAAATGGATTCTTTACAAGAAAGAATCACTTCTACTTAAGAGGGGTTCATAACTTCTATTCAAGCAATTTATGTGCCCGCAGACGATTTAACCGATACTACACCTGTTACGACATTTGCTCATTTAGATACTATTACCGGACTATCAAGAGGATTAGTGGCCAAAGGTATCTATCCAGCAATAGATCCTTTAGATTGAATTAAAAATTAAATATTTTTAAATTTTATGGACTAAAATTCTTAATTAAAAAAGTTGAGGAACTTTAATCCGTCAAACATAAATTTAAGAATTAAAAATCAAATTTTAAAAAAATTGAGACATCTTGATTGATCAAAACTATTATTTAAGTACTAAAAATTGAATTTTAAAAAAATTAAAAATTTGATTAACCCGAAATAAAATACAATTCCTATCATGGGGTTAAAAAAGTAACCATGGTAGGAATGTGATCCCATCTCAACTCCTTTGATGGGACCCAAAGCAAAACATTAACTTTCATCAAATTAAAGAGATTTTTCAGAATCCTTGCACAGACTAGTAGATACATATGCATCAAAATTCTAAGAGGCCAAGAAGGGACCACACCACCAAATAAAAGTATATAGTTGGAAAAGCACAACCTCATAGGAAACTCAATGCCTCTAAGGGGAAAAAGAAAAGGGAAATGACACTAACGAGTGTTGTGACTTATATTCCTTTATGAGAATGTTGTTAATTCTTGATAGATGGATACGCATAGGATAGTGTTTTGTTGCCTTTCACATTCTCTATCTTTGAAATAAAAGGTGTTGCCTCAAAGCATTTATGTTCCACTTTTGTAGTTAGGAGGAGGGGTTTACTTTGAAATGAGTCACGAACCATTTTCAAGCTATGCCTATATGGTGGCTAGGTGCTACTTACACGGCTAAAATCTCCCCCTTGAGGGACAATGAAAGCACAAATTGTCAAAAAGGAGGCACTTTGTTTTTAGTGTTTTGTATGTTATAATGGTAACTTGAGTTATAAATGTACACACTTCATTTTCTTTTGCATAACTTTATTTTATGGTAGTAGATGTTAGAAATTGAATTGAACAAAACTGAATTCTTTAGTCCATTAATTGAATCCAAGCTAAGGAAAAGGGTTTTGTATAAATGAGCCTGTGTTGACACTCTTTTTAGTCACATCTATTGGAGTTGTGAAAGATGCAGAAATGGGAGTTCCTTGCAGCCCAAAGCTTCAAGGATGAAATTCTTCCTGCGGTTTTGGACTGAAGGGAGCTCCTACTTCTTCACTTTCCCATATTTTTTTTGTCTTTGCTTTTTATCGAACCAAAGGCTTCAAACTTTTCTTGTAATTAGCTATTGATTCCTTGAAGTTTGGTGATCTCGTTATGCACTTCTGCTGCAGTAAGTATAGATTTTCAATTTTTAGTTTTACCAAATCAAAGTACATCGTCATTTCCCCTTCCCTTTTTTTTCTCATATGACACTTCTTGCAAATTTCTTCAAAGGGGGAAAATTTATCAATTAAGTATGCACTTTATGTTCTTGTACATTTATGCAGATGATGCAAGATATATAAGGTCACCTTTATAATTTGTTATTGTTTTGATCCCCTTAGTTCTAATTTTTTGATGTTGTCCCATTTCCCCTCCCCCTTCATTTCAATCTTCCTAGATGTGTCTGTACAGAATTTACATAACCAAACTTAAGATTAATTTAATCGTTCAAACTAAGCTAAAAGGATTGATTTCTTTGGAGCTGTATTATTTTAGCTACAAAAGCCCTTGCCATTCATTCCTTTGATAAAAGTGATCATGCTATCTCCTTCAGATAATTGCTAAAGCTAAACCTCATGATCACACATGTAAAGCTGTTTCCTTTAGAAAATTGTTATTTTATACACATTCAGGACCTGAACCTAAGCTAGAAAAATGCCTAGGTAACTATTTTTCTCCATGCTGTGGCTATTTTGTGTGCCACATGCAAGTACTCAGTTTCAAGAACTTAAAAACTGTTTGTAATTCAAGAATTCAAACCAATTCTTCCTCCATTAATTCCATAAAATATCTTTCCATTTTCTGCCAGAATTAGTTCAGTGTCAAATTTTCCATAACAAAATTCTAATTTCTAACCATTTATTGGACAAAACTCACTGCACTACTTAGACTAGTAAACGGATCCATTCATATGCAGTCCAAAACTCATGATGGTGGGTACTTTAATACTTTCAAGTAGGCTCTATTAATTTCATTTTCTCCTTCTCCTCTAAGTACATATAGTTACTAATTGTTACAAAGATTGAGTGGAGTATTCGATGCTAGATTGCTCTCATAATATTATTTTTTTTTATTTCTCTTTCATTCAAAAAATAATCTTTCACAACTTGTCTTCTCATGATAATTTATCTGTTAAGAGAAGTCCAGAGTGCATCATCTTCTGTTTGAGACAGTACAGTGAGACCATGAAATTGGAAGTAAGTGTGAATTTAGTATGAAAATATAACAGTACGCATGCATAGTTAACCTTAGAAAACATTTGCATCAGGGCTATTTTCTATTTTTTAATTTTGTTTCTCTTTTATTGCATTGGACCTGTTGGTGGAAATGGAATTATAGCTATATGGCCTATGGACCACCCCAAGTTCCAAGCTGAATAAAAGGGAAAAAAATGAAACATCTAATTTACTTTTACTTCAAAGTAGGTTTATTAATTTGTTATCCAATGTTTCAAACACAAAATATAGTTTTCTCATGAATTCTTTAAAACTGACTAAGGGTAGGGTGTGTTACTGGATCTTATGCTCCATGGAGATCACTAGTTAAATCTGGTGCTGTTATGCTTTCACTCTAGCAACAATTAACAATTCATTCCATTGGCATATTATAGAGACACATCACATGTATGAGTACAGTTGAAAAGAAATAAGGTTGTTCTTATTAATTATAATGATATGATATGATATCTAATCTTAGTGTAAAGATTTTATTATACAAATACAGAGAGAAAGAGAGAGGTATACTTGGAAAGAAATGTGGTTGTCCTTAGGATTAATGTGACCAATCTTGGGCATGCCTTCGGGATCATCTGATTGAAGGAGGTGAATACCAATGCCATAATTTAATAACCAATGTTGGGCATGCCTTCGGGATCATCTGATATCTAGAAGCACTTTGTATTCAAATTCAATGGGGGAAAAAATCTATTTTCTGTTTTTAAATGAGTTGAGAAAAAAAACATAAGAGGGTAATTGAAATTCAAATTTAATGTACAAATTCAGGGGATAATAAATTTTATTTTGATTGAGTCATAGAAGTTTATCCAACGGATTACGGTGAGCAAGTTCTCGCATAGTCATTTTAATTTTCAGCTTTGATAGTCTATCAAAGTTAGAGAGAGGTAATATGTGCTATATGGCATGCTAGTGCTATTTTATAGAAAAGAAAACTCACTTTGGAGGAAGAGAGAGGGGTAGGCAGTTGCTAACTAAGATTTTCTCTTTGTTTTTCTTGCTTCCCTACAAGTAAGGCTGCATTTGTCTTTTTATCTTTATCTTTATCTTTGTACAATTTATAGCAGACGAGGAAAAATGTCACTGCAACAGCCCCCTTTTTTGAATTATCAAAGCTATTTTTAGTAATTAGTAAGACAGAATTTTGTTTCCAATCATGACCTAATAAGCCTACCATAACATTATGTTTAGATAGGAAATCAAATTGTCATGAAAGAAATAAAGAGAATAAGGGACAGACTATGTAAGGAAGGCATTGTGCGGGGCAGCTGTCTAAAAGCTTTTTAACTTTTTTTCCTAAAAATATATGTATAATTATATATTGTTTGTTTACAATAAGAAAATTCAACCTATAACAAATCCAGATTTCGTTTGATAAAAAATATATGTATAATTACAATTGCTTCTTAAGTTAAAATAACCTATCACGTCCATTGTTTGCTTTGTTGGACAATGGATAACACAAGTAATATATGGTGAAATTTACTTTAATATTTTTTTAATGTTAACTATTTTAATATAATTTATATTAATTATCTAAATACGATGAATATGGAAAGGGTGATGATGACAAAAATAATGATGATGACTATACAATGACAACAACAACACTAGTGAGGACAATTGTGACAATAATAATAACGATAATTATGATAGTAGTTGTGACAATAGTAGTGATGATGGTCATACCTTTAATAGTGGTGACAACATTGAAAAGTGATGATAAAGATGACAACGGTGATAACGATAATAAAAGTGATAGTTATAATAACCTACTACTTATGATATCAAAACAACTTTACTTTGTAAAAAGATTAAATTTTAGTTTGATAGAACTCTTATATTAAATTTCTTATGAAAATAAGTTTGGATTTTTTGTCTGATTTTCAGAACTAATCATATAATTGTTCACTTCAGCACTTTATAATACCTCTATACATAACCCAACCATCCAAAATAAATAATGTTTCTTATGGCATTGTAACCTATCAACAATAACATCAAAGTGTTTCAAAACTCATACATTTTTTTATCAGCAATAAAAGATATGTATTATATAGAAAGGCATCAACAATGCCATAAGGATTACATAAGAAACAGACAATGCCTCTTTTTATGATAGCAACAAGTACTAGAGTGTTTTGGTTATGTTAGGAAAGATTCAAAAAATTTTATTCAAATAGGAAAGTTCAGATGATAGAAGGAGAAGAAAGATATTGTACAAATTGTTAAGTTTATTATGAATAATAGAATTTATAATGAAGGATTCAAAGCACTCCTTAACTCTCTAAACACCCAGAATACAAAATTCTTTATAAAGGAAAGAACAACTAATTGTTTAACTGAAAATCGATTACAACAGAAAATAATTACAGTTACAACATAGCTTATGTTAATGAACCATAAGACTAAATGTTCTCTTCTGCATGATTGGATGTTCCACCAGATTACAAAAGATTGGATGATCAATACATAAGATAAGATTAGTGGGACAGACGACCAATGTTGTGGTCCATCTTATCTCTATTTTCCATCATTCACCAATCAACACTTTACATAATTAGTCAACCAAGAGTTTGATCACAACCAACAATGGCCATTTTCTTTGCATTTGTATCTTCTTGGCATATTACTTCATGTATTAGGATATAATTTTCTTTAAGACAATGACTGATTTATTCAGGAGTTTCTACTTTAATCAATTACCAAGTGGATTAATCAATTACTTCTCTCTTGTTCAAGTTTTCAGAGGTGAACAAGAACACTTTAATTAATTATTTAGGTCATCTAATCGATTACATTGTTCTTAAGTTGTTTTTCAGATGTTGGATGAACACTTTAATCGATTACTTAGATAATCTAATTGATTACTTTGTTAAAACAATGAATTACCTTATAGATTTAATCAATTACAGACGGTTATAACTGTTTTATCTATAAATAACAAGCTTGTGTTCACATATACAGATCAAGAGATCAATAGAGAATACTCAATACATCTCGAAAATAATATCTTAGCCTTAGAATGAACAAGATTTTGTGTTGTCATTAGTGAATAAGAGAAGAGAAGGAAAAAGTTATATAGTAACTCACAACTTCTTAATCGTTTGGTTATGAAGATCTTTTCTTGAAAGTGAGTTGTGTCTTTTGAATAGAAGAAGATCACATTCTCAATCTAGCATAGTTTTTGTGGAAAGATTGGTCAGACTGTATCTCTCCTACTTGGTTTTTCTTGTGTATGATTTTTACATGATCTTTGTTTTTATGCGTGAATCATTTACAGCATGCTAGAATAGGGTTTTCTAGTTTGGGCTAAGAGTAAGATTCTCTTAGGCTTATATTCACAAAGGGTTCTAGTCTTTGGGTGCCTTAGTCTCTTTTTTCGGGGTGAAAATTGTAGATTGGTTGTGATTGCTTGTAAGGATTCTTGATGCATAGTGGAAATCTAATTCAGGTTGTGGATTAGATAACAGGATTAGCTTCTCTAGAAATAGAGAGTGGACCAAAATAAAAAGATTGTGTTTTTATTCTCTTGTTCTGATTTTTTTCTCTCATTCAATGTATTAATCAACTCATTCAAGTATTAATCAAGTCATTTGAGTATTATTCAAGTTTTTCATAAAGATTCAAGTTTTATGATTGTGAAAGAAAGGATATTAATGAATGATCATGTTTTGTAACTATTTTTAAAAGTACATTTTATTTTGAAATCAATTCACCCCCCCCCCCTCTTTGGTTTATTGAGTTCCATCATCTTTTTCAATAATGATATCTCAAGTTCCATGAAAGATTTGATTTATAGAAGATTATCTATCAAACTTTATTAGAAAATACCTTTCATATTCCTTTTTGTGACATTTAAGAGCACCTCCATCAAAGGTGCTTGTGAGGTAGGTAATTTATTAAGTATTGACCCTAACAAGATATGTCTACACAGCAAGTGCTTAGTAAGAACCCAGGAACCTACAAGGCTACAAGTGCTTATCTAAGTATCAATGTTTAATAAATTTGTGAGCCATCATGTGTGCACGTATTTTTTTTATTATGAAATTTTGATGAAATATAAGGATATGAAATTACTTATGTAACCTATTTAATTAATTTTTTAAGATGTTGGGTTTAAGGGAAGAGCTTTCTTTTTTTAGAAAAGAGTTTCAGAGAAGAGTTACCTAAGTTTTACAAAGTAAAATAAGTGATGTACAATAGACTCACTTTTTTTTAACAAAGTAGTGAAACTCACTTAAAACGTGTAAAAAGTAAATTGAGAGATGTTGAATATTAGAAATGCATTAATAACACTTAAAAGTGTTTTCTTTCTTGGCAATATTAAATGAAATATTTATTTAACAAGATTGAATTTATAAATGTAACACATCACAAATAAAAGAATAATATTTTTAATTATGTGTCACATTTTAATTTATACATAAAAAAGATGAATAAAAAATAATAATTTCAATCTATTTACAAAATAATGTAAAATAATATAAAATTTACCACATAATTATATAATTTGTTTATTTTTTTTAGGCCCATTCCAGCTAGACTGTCACCATCTAGCCTAGGTTGCTTGGCCAGGGCCAGCCATGCAAACAAATTGTTTCTCCCGTGATGCCAATTTAGTCTTCGTAATAAACTTTGAATCTATTTTGATGTCAAAAACATATTACCAAATTCACACATATATGAGACTTGAATCTTGTACTCCTCAAGTTGAATCATGTACCCCACATTATTCATTCAGTGAAAATACAATAATGCCCTTAATGAAATTTTCACCTTCCATCTTCCAACCATAACACCTTCCTTCTCCATTCTCTCAACCCGTGACACCATCTCCCTCGATAGCAAACCCTCGTGACAACAACCTTCCCTCGATGGCACCTTCTTCCGGTGCCCCCTTATTCTCACGCTCCCTTATCCCCTTTCCTCCTCCTGTGAAGATAAGTGTCTCCTTTTCCTTTCTCTTTTCTTTTCTTCCTCCTCTTTCTCCCTTCAAATTTAATTAACTATAAAAAAAACCTTCTAGAAAGGCCTTTTCGTAAGCAAAATGCTCTATTCCGAAAGCATTTTTGCTTACAGAAAAGTCATTCTAAAAGCATTTTTTCAAAATCCAAAGCAACCTTTTTGAAAGTGCATTTTGTATATTTCAAAAAGGAGATTTCAAAAATCATTATTGTGTTTACAAAAAGCTCATTACAGAAGCAATAACTGCAATCTAGAATAGTCTTTCCGAAAGTGTATTTTATATCTTTCGAAAAAGGCGTTCTATAAAATACTATTTTTGACTTATGAAAAGACTATTCTGGAAGCAAAAATTGCAATCCAAACATACATTTTGTATCTTCTAGAATGACCATTCCAAAAGCACTATTTTTGTTTGCGAAAAAGGTGTTCCATAAGACTTTTCCTTTCAGAATGATCATTCCATAAGAGTATTTATACCTAGAACGCCTGTTTTGAAAATAGGTTCAAAACTCAATAGGAACACCTGTTCCGAGAAGAAGAGTTGAGTTGAGTCAAAAAGAAGAGTTGAATTGGAGAAGAAAAGAACGGGAAAGGAGGGGATCTGGACTTACACTAGCTACAACATCTAGTAGAGGAAGAAGATAGAGGCATAGGTCAGGGTTTTTAAAAAAATGGAAAATGCAGGATGCGATAAGGTACAGAATTCAATTGCCCACAAATATGTTTAAAAATAAAAAAACAATGACCAAATGGAAGTTTACCCTTTTCTTCTATACGAAATCCTCACAGAAATACAAATATGCAAAAGTTTACTGATCAAAGACACAGAATAAATAACGATCACCACAAAAGGATTTATACAAGTTAAATCTATTTATAGGACATATGCCCAGCTTCTCAAGTCTCATCCTTCGCCTAGTACAAAATCGACGGGGAATAAACAATAAAGGAAAGGGATAACAAAAACTATTGGTATCAGACCAAAATTTATGATGACAACAATACAAGAAAAAGAATGATATATCAATTTATATAGCCTATGTACTAGGATTACAACATAGAATGTAGAAGAGCCTGTAGCTCAAACATAAACGCCTAATTAGCCATTATTGTGATAAGCGTCTAAAAATGATATGTTACACAAACATTAAACTACATGAATCAGGGGACTCATGCTACAAACTTGACGTACAAAAATCCCACGAATGACTGAGTATAAGTATAATCTATCTATCTACTCATCTCATTCTTGCATCCTGAAAGGTAGGACTGTGCCAGCAAGAAATACTTCTCTTTGTGCCTTTTGTACTCGTGGTATCGAAGGAAAAAGTAACCAAGATAATCAAATTCAATTGCAGACATCTTTGCCTATTTATCATTAGAAGCAATATCAACAGTTGAGGATGTCATTTGATTAAGAAAGCATAGCGACCATATAAGAGGAAATATTACCTGAATTAGACCCCACAATGCCCAGAAAATGTGAGAAGCAAGGGAAAATGTATTTGCCTCAACATACAAAGTTTCAAGATCTTTCTCAGACACCTGTATTATATTAAGTAAATGATGATCTAAAAGAAACACAGGAGATACCCATACAGGGAAAAAAAATTAAAACTACTGCGTTATATATTCCAATAACTTATATACCCTCAAGTGCAACAAGGCATGCTGAGATAAGGCTAAATCAAGTCCAAGTCAAATTTGAATAAACTTCAAGAGTAGGACAAAAGTGGGGATTTCGGGAAGATATTCAGGCGGTTTTATGTAACATACATCAGCCTTTGCAAACCAGCAACAGCAAATATCAATCCAACATTAAACCATAAAGACAACCTAATATAGTTGATGCACCAAAGGGATAGTGTGTCAAAGTGAACAAAAACTAATGGAAAACCACAGAATATACATTGAAGTAAAATGCAATCATCACCACTAACCAAATCAGGCAACTTTCATTCACAATGCATTAAAGAGATTAATCACTGATATGTAAATGAGTTTTGCAGGAAGTATAAGGAAGAATAGGCCAATTTCATTAAAGAGCATTTACTTCTATAGCAATCAAAATAAAGCTGAAAAAACAAAATCAGGCAGCATGAAGATCATAACAGAAAAATCCATTATGGCCCATTACAAAACGTAGTAAAAAATTTAACCATGATACCCTTACAAATGCCAAGCACCACTGAAATGGTTTTTAAATCTTAATTCTTAAACAGCACAAATGAAATATGTCAAGCTAGACTGTGGATAAGATGATTGTGGCTATAATTGATAGAGTATGGGCATCTTATTTTTAGAGATGATTGACAAGCTGGAGGCAATGAAATAAAATAGAATATGAAATATTTAACCCCTTCACTGTGATTAGTACCTCTTGGGGTCTTTCAGGTTTCAAGTAATGCCTGAGGAAATGATATTGTTCATTCATATTTGGGTACCTGCATTATGAAAATGATGAACTGAAGTAACTAACACAAATCACGACTAAAGGAGAGAAGCAAGCATAAAGAACTTACAAGTCGTAGTCACATTCAAAGCCAGCATATTCTGCAAAGTGGTCTCCTATATCATAGCCTCTGTAGTTGTACGATGCATATTCATAATCAATGAAGTAAAGTTTATCTGGAGAATTGTCAGAACAAATTGAAGATGAATTTATAAATAAGTTGGTTGTCTAAGCGTATTCTCTCTTCACATGTGAATGTTACTATTTTTAGGAAGAATAAAGACAAAGGAAACCTTTAAAGACCCCCCCTCCTTCACACACACACATATGTGGTAAAGATGAAGATGTAGTGACACTATCTAACTCTTGAGTTCATAAAAATGGCATGCACACAAAATGGAAAGCATAAGAAAAAATCTAAAATAAATATAAGCTACTGAAATATGCTTTAACATCTACAGTCACTTCTATAATAAATAAATAAAATCTACAGTAACAGGGTTGAATCACAAGTATGTTTACAAACAAGGAATTTGGATACCTTCTTCACAATTCATCATTATATTTCCAGAAAGCAAGTCATTGTGAGCAAAAATTACAGGAGATTTGAGTAGATCACACAATCCCTGTTGCAAAATTTAAAAAACATAACATCTGTCAAGAGAAAAAATTGTTGACATTTGACAACATAAAAAGAATCAATCACTACCACTAATTTATCCTTTTCAAAAAATTTCACAAATTTATAAGTTATTATCTTCACAAGCACAAATGGAATGGAAAAGGCTATGTTTCATGATCCCTTTGGCCTGGACGCTAGGGCACTTACTTTTTCAGCCTGTCCTAATAAATATTTAGTAAAAGTGATGCGATATTAACAGAAAATAAGATGGTAAAATATAAACTTAACTTTCAAATCTAATGATTAGCATTGGACTTCCAAAGATGATGGTAATTTATATGCATTTTGACTCCTGCATTATAATGAAAAATAAATACAAAGAAAAAAGCTAAGAAACATATGGAAAGAGCAAGTACCTTGAGCTCAACAATTTCATCATGGACTTCCTTGAATGAAATTGTCTCATAAGTCTTCTGCATTTTACTATCATCAAATTCAAGAACAGATGCTGAAAAAAAAAGTGGCAACTCAAATACTAATAATATCAAGCTTTCAAGCATATACACTAGTCCTTGACAAAATCATATTACATGAGGTTAATCTAGCTGGATGATAGTTTTAATATGTTGAAGCTGTACATCTCACATAAGACTAGGGATATAGAATGAAAATCGTAAGAAGCTTTTATGTAACAAAAAACAGACACCAAATAGATTACATTGTATATTTAAAATTAAATCTATAGGCCCAAAACAACTTCAGATCCTGCACAAGGCATAACAGATCATTCCAGTATAATAAGTTACTTTCAAACTTAAAATCAGGTAGAGTGGTGAAACTGAAAAGGCTAAAGGGTAGTTCAAAACTTTGGCCAAAAACAAAGGCATATAGAACTCAAAATAAACACAAATTAAATTGACTTCAAAAAAATTTACAAAAGTAACTCAATCAAAAGAAATAGAAGCAGACAAAGACCAAGCAGGAAGAAAAGATAAAGGACCTTTCTCAAAGAACTTCCAGACATCATTCCATAATTGAGGTTCCTTTGAGCCTGGAATTTCCACATGATGAAATCTTTGAAGTTGCTTAGCTATTTTAGCAGCCAGCTTTGGCTCTCGCATATCTGCCATGAGAAAATGTATTCATTAAGTCATTAAATCGGTAGTAGCTCTCTGGATATACAAAGCATAATAAAATGATACATTTAGCCAAAAAAGAAATTTCTATAATTGCTACTGTAATGTACAGTAAATGCAATACTGGGTAGTGGGTACAGATTCATTTTTTAGATATGCTTAAGTTTCTAACAAATATTATCAAGAACACCCAAAAGTAGGAAATTTAATAAAATCTATTAGCATTTATCAACCTGACATTGTCACTCGTGTTCTAAACATGAATTTTTCCCATTTGTACCTGAAGGAGATAGAGTGTGTGCATTTATAAAAGATTGCACCATGCCATTCCCAAATATGCCAAGCCACTTAGCACCAAATCCTGCAGCTGTGATGTATTTGGTAGCCTAGACGCCAAATTTCACAAGCAATTACAAGGTAGAAACTTCAAGTAAACCATTGAATAAATACAGATAAGCAATTAATCTAACAATTATAACCTACAATGTTTTGCAGATGATTTAGAAAATAAACTAACACCATTAGAATTCATATATTTCTCTTATTGCAATTCACAACAGAGATCCTCTGTGCACATCTATGAAAGAATATAAATGTAAAGTACATGTAGACGTGCAAACATGGTTTCTCTTCGTTTCTTTTCTTTTATAGATTTAATGAACAAAATTTTTAGCACATCTACAAGGGATTTATGTTTCTGTGGCATTCAATGTTGTTGGAAGTTGTGGTTTGCTTATCCTTTCCCAGCATATGGCAGAATAATGAAATCAATAATACATATTTAACAAATTAATATATTTATGTTGAAAGACATTTCTAAATCCTAATTCCCAAAAAGTGAAATACCAAAATCTTTATATGCAACATCATCTAATACAGAAACCCCATTATAGAAAATATAGAAAATGGTAGAATCCAAGAAATATTACTACACCACAAACATATATACAGTTTCAGCTACCAAGTAACTTTCAATCATTCATCAGCTAGAGAACAACAGTTGCAGAAATAAAAAAATAAAAAAAAGAAAACAACATCAGCACAAGATGACTGCAATGCTTGACTCGGAAAGCATGCACAAGCATTCAGTAACTTGGCTAATTTTTGTATGTAATCATGCAGGGTCTAACCTGCAATTCCCTCTGCCGATCAATAATGTACTCAGTGTTGGGTCCATACAATCTGACAGTTATAGTTTCCTCAATGCAGTTTTCTTGTTTAACTGAAACCTTGAGTACTGAACGATAATCACAAATATATCAGTTAGGTCCCACACCAACAATACAAGGCTAAGAATGAATTACAAGTAACTAAGCAACCATACATAGCCATTCACCATACGAAAATTAATCTTGAGTCAACAATAATTTTATTCTTTCTTTTTCAGAACAAAAAATGAGAATAACAACAAATAACTAACACAAATTTGTTATGCCCCCGGAAATTTTCTCAACAACAAAGCAAGAATCATCCAAATTCGACCACGCCTTGAACATATCCTTGCACAACTTTCTGCAAGAAATCACAAGAAAATTAAAAAAAAAAACAAAAGAAAAGAAACCATGCAATTTCAGGAATAGAAATGAACAGTGGCGAAAAAAGCCACGTGAAATCGCAAAAAAAGAAAAAAAAAACGGTTCAACATCGGAAGACACGTTATAGATTCCTCATCACAACTCCAAATCCAAAGAAATTGAACGATTCCTAAAAATCTGGAATCGACAAATCTCAAAAACCTGACCCCAGAAACGACGAAACCCAAGCAAGTTCAAAAGAGAAGCGCGCGAAATTAAGAAAGAAAGAGAGAAAAAAAAAAAGGAAGGAAAAATAACAACATATTATTGTTTTATTTAACAAATGAGAAAGAAGAAAAAAATGTGAGAATTACGAACAGGACGAGAGGTGTCATTTGAGGAAGCTCGAGGGAGGGATCAATGGTGAGATGTGAGGGATGAATCTGCGAAGCGTAGTCATGGCGAGCTTGCTCAGCGACTTCAACGGGATTCCAGATCTTAACCTCTGCACCCATTGATTCAACCGAAGGAGAAGAAAAACAAAGAGAAGAGAGGGAAGAAAAAAAACAACAAGAAGAACAAGGAGGTGTGTGAAATGATATGAAGAAAAAAAAGGGGGGATGTGGGTTTGTTTGTGTGGTGTGTTGGGTACTTTCAAATCGAGCGAGCGGTGTCTCTGTCTCCTCCTCCTCCTCCTCCTGAGTCGACTTTTTGTTGTCCCACGAAATGACCGATATGGGCAACACGCATAGGCCACGTAGTGTTGCGTTTACAATGCTGCCCCGGTCCCAATTGGTCATTGTGATTTCACTGGCCTTGTTGGTGGTTAATTAATTTAATGTTTCTTGCAACAACACAACACTCTTGTTACACGAGGAAGTTAATAAATTAGGTATGCTTTCTTTTGATGACTGAGAAATAAATTTGATATGCTAGTCGGTCAAAATACCTTTAACGATTAATTATTGATTTTGTTGTTAAATTTGAGGAATATAGTTTTTAGTCCATTAAATTTAAAAATATTTAATTTTTTGAATTTTGATAAATTATTATTTTTTGGTTTATAACATAATAAATAATAAATTAATATTATGATAGTTTTTAATATTTTGTGATAATTTTAAAATATAAATTTAAGCTGCTAAAAATATAAAAATCAATTTATGTAATTTAAAAATTGTTACAAAATATTAATTTATTGTATTAAGACAAAAAACAATAATTTATCAAAATTTAAGAACCTAAAAAAAGTAGTTTTAAATTTATGGGACTACAAAACTACACTTCTCAAATTTAATTAAAACTAGTTTTGATATCAAAGACCAACTTTTATATTTATTTTAAAAAACCAATTTGACAAAAAAAAATGAATTGTTTTTACACATTAAATCATAATGCTCCTTCATTTTAAATTGATTAACAACTTCTCAGGTAATTAATATATAGTGGTATATGTTTTTAACTATCATAAATTAATTTTTACTTTTTAATTGGTTAAATTTACATTTTAAAATTATGATAGTTAAAAATCATCACAAAATATTAAAAATAATCATAAAATATTAATTTATTATGTCAGAAACTAAAAAATAAAATAAAATTCAGAAATTAAAAAGTTATCAAGATTTCAAGAACTTAAAAAACACATCTTCAAATTAAAAACTAAAATAATAATTAAGCCTACTTTTTATATTATATTGTATTTGTAAAGATCTAATACTAGCTTTTCGTATATCTTTTTTTCTTAATTCAGCAAAAAAAAAAATCTTTTTTTATTTTGACGTCGCTCTTTGTATCTCTTTACTCCATCAATAGTCACTTTTAAGTTTTTAACTACCATCCGTTAATAAAAATGTATAACTAGCAAAAAAAAGTCACTTTTAAGTTTCAGCACGCATTCACGGTTTCTCTCTCCTTTTATGTGAAATGCATTTCACATTAGACATGCCAAGAAAATCTGTACCCGTAAGTATCCGCCGAATCTGTCCCGACTTTGACGGCTAATACCTGAGTTGACCGGGTATGGGTCAAGTTCGGGTTTTCCCCGATAACCAAAAGTCGAGTACGAGTACAGGTATGGGATTACTAGACCCGTCTCGACCCCGAACCCGCCCCGCCACTTGAAATCTTTAAAATTTTTGCATAATTTAATCAAAAGGCATATAATTTTTATTACTAGTTAATTTTATTTTAAAATTTTTACATAATTTAATATTATTTTCTTAACTATTTATGTAGACACACGCGTTATAATAAATTTATTGATATATAAGTAGTTAAAAATAAATGTTTAACAATCAATTTATTTTTTTCTAAAATCAAATTTTTAATATTTTTTTACAAAAAAAAATATTTTCTAAATGATGTGTGGAACGGGGTTGGGGATACCCGATACCTGACGGGTACGGGGATGGGACAATAAATTCAAATTCGTCGGGTATCGGGTACGGGTATGGGGATATGTTGAGGAGTCGGGGTAAGGGATTGGGGAGACAATACCCGACCCGCCCCATTGCCATGTCTATTTCACATGATATTTTAAAGGTTAAAATATGTTCAAAACTATATAAAAAATAATATATTTTAATTTTGTGAGTACTTATTAAAAATTTTACAGATACAAATTTTTAATATTTTTATATTTATCAGAACAAAATTATATTTTAACTTATTAAAAAATATAACTATCTTATTAGTTCTTAAATTTTTTTAACATTTCTGATTTTTATCGCTAAATTTGTTGATTAGTAAAAAAATTAATTTTTTTTCATCTAATGTTTTAGTCTTTTCTATTTATTTTGGCAATTAAATGTGTTGTGACATTATTTCTATTAATATTTTATTAATTTTTTTACTACTAAAAACCATTAAAAATTACTTCAATAAGACACACACAAGAACCCAAATCAAGATCTCAGTCATGTGTACAAATAAGGAAAAAAAAAACTAAAATCAAGAGCTCGAAAGAAAAATTGCCTACATAATATTTTGAGACCAAAGTTTCACACATCATAACAAAATGAGGAAATATATGCCCACAAAATATACCCTTCATCTCAACTTCTCGGAGCACAAGATTCCATCTTTAGCAAAATGGTAGAAGTGAGAGTAAGGTCAATTTAAGGGTAAAGTAACTAAAAACTATACTTTAGGTCCACTAATAAAAATATATTTGTCATTGATTTTTATAAAGTAAAAAAAAAGTCAATTATACGGACAAAAATGTCATATATGTTGACAAAAAGATCTCCATCTCAATCATCTTTAGCGTGAATTTTCCGTCTTCATAGTGGCATTGACCACCACAAGGCGATTGATATGGACCTCAACAACTTTGCCCTCCATGACCTCCACCTCTTCCTTGATGTGCATGTCGGTGGCCTTGCAAAAGGCTTGTGTGAGGACCTTGATTAATTTTAAGTCACTAACTCTATTAATCTTTTTACAACTCTATTAACTTTTTTATTTAATAGTTATTTTATAAAATATTTAAGAAGATTTTAAATTCCTAAGTAAAAATATAATAAAAAATGTAAACTATTTTTTTGAGTATATAACCAAAATTGTCCCAGGAAAGTGCGATGCGTTGACAAATTGTCCCTCAAAGATAGGTATTACAAATTTAGTCCTTAAATGTGCAAGAAGTGTGATAAATTAGTCTAACCGTTAAATTTGTAAGATCATTTTAGCATTAAGTTGTAATGTTTAAGGACCAATTTGACAATAAGTATTTTTTTATGATTAATTTGACATTAAGTTGTAAAGTTTAGGGACCAATTTGTCATTAAATTATCTACATGACTAATTTGTCACACTTTTTTTTACAAATTTAGAGACTAAATTTGAATTTTTCATCTTTCAAGGATCAATTTATCAATGTCTCACACTTTTAGGAATGAATTTGACTATTTACCTTTTTTTTAATTAATGCTCATGAAAACTTTGAAGTATTGGATGCTTTAAATCATGGTTTGTGGTAAATTTTGGGTCTTAATTATTAAGTCATAGTGTTGCATGCTAAAAAGGTTAACATATTTGACACCAAATTTTTCAATAACAAAATATGGGAGTTTATTCACTTTTTTAATTCACTACTACAAAGAACACTTTTTACATCGATTAAAATAACGTTTTACATTGGTTGTACTGCCAATATCTATGCAAGAGATATAGAAAGTTTAACCTTTTACACTAGACTTTAACTAATCTTAAAAGTTTCCTTTTAAGATCGGTTTTCATACAATCAATCTACAATCAATCTAAAAACAGATTTGAAATGCCTAGATTGATTTTAAAAAAAATATGTTTTACCTCGGTTTTGTTTATCTTTTACATCGATTATTTCATTAATTGATGTAAAAACAACCTTTTACATCAATTTTGTCTTAAAATCGATGTAAAAGGTTTATATTTTACATCAGGTTAAAGTAAACTTCTTACATTTGTTATGGTCTCAACCGATTAAGTATTTTTTATTTGCGGTGTATTTTTATTCATTTCCCCTATAAAAAATCACCACAACACAAACAATCAAGTTGATCACAAGTTATAATATATTTGTTTAACAATAAAAGCATCAAATACATTAATCTAAACAAATTATAGTCAAATATTCAAAACATGTAGTACTTATTGAACCTTACATAATATAAGCAACACAAATAAGTTCATCACAACCTTATATATGTCTTAACATATAAAAACAAAAAAGTACTCATTGGAGTTTAACATATATGTATTAACATACAAAAAATTCTAAACAGAGTCTAAAATTTGCCAATTTCAAGAAGAAAAAAAAGTTGTCCAACATTGTCGAATGTTAGCAATAGCCTCATCAGACATTAGACCGAAATTGTCGAAGTTCTACAATTTCAAATAATATATGATAAAATATCAGTTCATGAACTAAAAACCAAAAAACATAGTTAGTTTTAATTGTTGAGAAGTACATTAATTACATGTTTCCATGTAGCAACAATATTGTTGGTGACAATTTTGAGAATGTGTCATGACATAATATCTATACTCATAGCTCTCAGGTTGCATTTAACTCTACAAAATGAATATAAAATTTGAATATAATTAGTAATTATTTTTAATTTTTAATTGATTGTTAGTTTGTAAACTACTTACATGAATAAAAATTCATATAGGCTTCTTTCTATTTGTTTAACAAACACCTACCATTTTTCTGATATTCATCCATAGCTCTAACATATATAAATAATCATGTGAATTACATTATATGTTTTAAAGTTATAAACATATACAAATAATTGATTACAAATCCATCAA
The DNA here is from genome assembly GCF_000004515.6 of Glycine max. Lineage (NCBI taxonomy): Eukaryota > Viridiplantae > Streptophyta > Magnoliopsida > Fabales > Fabaceae > Glycine > Glycine max. Next base: position 22,789,774 of record NC_038242.2, read on the forward strand.
TTACTCCTAATTATTGTAAGGATTTTTTCTTTAAATTATGTTAGTTTGTTTTTAGTTCACAAATAGAAGAGTAAAAAGGAAAGTTCCTTTTACTCCTTTATTTCAAGTTTGCAACTAGTGAGTGCCTGTTCTAGCATCCAGAAAAACTTCTATCAGCTTGGTAATGGTATGTGATACTTACTTGTCATTAATTTTGCTCATTTTCCGTTGTTTTGTTGCAAAGTGTTTTGATCTTGGTGTCTTTGGCTTTTGATTAGTACTCTTCCCATCCACTTTAACCCTCAATTTTGTTGTAGATAATCAGATAAGTTAACCTCATCAAAAAATTTCAAACAATGTAGATAAATAAATCAGAACTAAAAAGTGGTTATCACACTCAAAATTTGATAGACACTTCTATGTTCATTGAAGGGTTTAAGCAAGTTCGTTTCAGGTTAGTACCAGTTTTTATTCCAACCCATAACAATTCATAGTCAAGAAATCAATATTCATTTTGAGCACATTTTTAAGTTTTCAACTTCTCTTAGGAATAAAGGAGGTTAGGGACTTAGGCAAGACTAACTTTGTACTTCTATTAGAGTTATAAAAGTAGGAAAAACAATCTCAAAATGTGATTCAAATAGTATATATCCTAAATTGAAGCAAATAACAAAAGTATGCAAATCTGTCTAAACTAACTCGCCAACAACCTATTTTTTCCAAAATATTCTCCAAATATTCTAAGAGCCTCTAAAATTTGTTAAACCAATTATGTTCGAAAGAAGACACCTAAAACTAGAATATTATATGGGGAAGATGTGTAATTTAATTATGGGTTATTCTCATGAGCTCCAACAAGACAAAAAATATATATCTGCGAATTCAATAGATTGAAATATAAATTTTCAACTATAGCATGACAAGCAAGTGGATTCATAGCATAGGACTTATTTTAGATTGAGTTTAAACACTTTAGGACTCAATGTGTTTGGTCCTAAAAAGAATATTTTTTATCTCAACATAGTAAGAATACAAGAAAACAATGATGCCAATCCTAGATTCTCGAATGGCTTTCAGAAGAGCTGGTGTAATTTCCTCCCCTCTTCTAAGCCTTTCATTGTCAATGAAAGCATGGATAGCCCTTTGCTTCATAGAACTGTAGAGATTGCCAATGAAATATGCCACTAAAACTAAGGAACACATCATAAGTCTATCATGTCATCAGAGCAACATATACATAGGTTTTGTTCCTTTAGATCTTGCAATTTTTCATATATAAACAATGGTCTATCTAGAGTCTGGTTTATCTAAAAATATCAAGCAAGGTATTAAGTACATGTGATATGTAAATGGGCATGCAAAGAAAAATATTGAAAAATCAAAACCTTCTCTAATGCACATCAAGTAGCGAATTTCCATTTTGGACAATTTGGGTCTAAAGAGTTTTCGCAAATAATAGACAATATAATCGACTATTTGTTCTTATGAAAACCCAAGATATGCAAAGAACAATATAGTCGAGTATCTCTAGTATTTTTGTTTTGAGTGTAACAAACAAAATTTAGACCCACTAAGAGACACATAAATGAGTTGATTATGATTTATTCGTTTTAATAAGAAAAGACGTGTCTTGAGTGATTGCCTATGATCAATAATTAATTGAGTAACTAAAAGGAAGAATGGAAATAGGGGAAATTAGTAGTTTCTTAATAATGTTTAAGTAGAAAAGTGTACAAAAATCAATTATTTGCATATAGTGTAGTTATATCTCTGTGTTTCTTGTTGTGACTAAATTGATTGTAGACTATGATTTAATTAAAAATCATAGTGTTAATTTATTTTATTGTAGGTAGAATGTTTTTAAATAATTGGTTTATTTCTAATTAATTGTATGAAATTGTTTACTTTCAATTATTTGTCTACGATATTTTGTTTTTAATTTAAATTCATTTAAAGAGATAGAAAAGATAATTTACCATTAGGATTTATTTAGATACACAAAAATTCCTCGAGTATTAAGTTTTATAAAAATTTAATTGGTTAGATTTAATTCTTAAAGCTAATAGAGAATTAATTTATATTGTGAAAAAATTAAGAGTGCAAGATTCCCATGTAAACCCCAAAAGATCATCATTACCAAAAATCCCACCCACCAATGGGAGAGGGGGCTGAGCAAAAACCCTTCCCCAATCCCTCTTTAACCAAAATCACACTCAACTTTTCCCTTACACTTGTATCCCACCACTACACTCCACAGACACCTACTAACACTTTAGTCATTCTCTCATTTCAACTTGGTAAGAAAGCTAGAAAATTCTTTTCTCTCACCTCACTTCAGCACCTTGAGAAAGCACAAAGCAAAACCATTTTTCCTCCCCTAAATACAGCCAAAACTGCGAGCCACACGGAGAAGGAGAAGACCAAAAATCAAATTTTGCAATTGGTTCTTGTGGTGGTGCCATTGCAAGGCTAGGAATCTTGCACTTTCATCGTCTTTTTTTCTCTAAATTCATGTAAATTGAACCTACGGTAAGGGGGTTCTTTTTTATGGGCTCAACCCCCATGGTTGCCGTTGGGAGGAGGCAACCATTTTGTAGTGAACCTCCATTGCATTGCATGTTGGAAAAACAAGTTTTTAAACCTCTTTACCAAACTGTTTTTATAAAGCTATGACATTGTTTTTTGCATGCATGTATTCTTCCCTTATTTTTACTCTGTTTTTGTCTTGTAAGTGCTCCTAATACAAAGGGGACTTTGTCCAATTTTTATTAGGATATTTAAGCAAGCTTTGATTTTCAAATTTGGGACTATAAGAAGGGAGAGATCAGTTGGAAGACTTTGTTCTCTGGACAAGTCTTAGAGATTCAAGCCTATAATAAAATCTATCTGTTGAATTTTCATGAACTTTGTCTTAATTTACTTTAGACACAATTTGAAGCAACATTCATGTTGAAGACCTTGAGAGATAAGGTCAGTTTAAGGCTTATCTATGACAAACAAGGTGTCTGTCTTGTTTTGCGAGCTGTGTCTGGTAGTGCATGTTTTTATTTAATTTTTTGCTTCTGTGGTTTTCAAATTCAAAATACGGTTACATTTTATTAAACTAGAGAGATTTTTTTTTCAACCATGTATATTATAAAAATCTATCTTCATTTTCTAAAGGCCTAAGCAAAATAGAGTGGTTGCAGTAAAGACATTTGTGAAGTATGGGAAAAGTGTTGTAAAGAAAATTTTATTTGGAATGACATAGAATGAATTTTGGTGCAATATTTACCTTAATGAAAATAAGGTTATGTTAGATTTAAAATTTAAGAAGTTGAAGTCAATTTGGTTTTGGGAAGATGTAAAAATATACAAATCTTTGAACTATGTCAAATCTTTAAATATTTTAATCTCATACGCCTATTATTTTTAATTATAATCTAATGATTGTTATGAATTATTCTCATGTTCTCAGAGGAGTTGTATTCTCTCTCTTTACACCCACATACACAACACACACTAATATGATATTTCATAATCATGCACAATTCTCAACTTTATCCTTCATTATTATGTTTTATCTTAATCAAAATTTATATGGTTTATCATCATAAAAAATGGGAACCGGGGAGATTGTTAGAATTGGACGGTCCAATATAATATATCTGAATGGTCCAAAAATACCCATTGTTTTGACGATAAGTAAGATATAAATTGTTTGTGAACTATACCTTTGTTCCCCCTCTCTCTTCAACAAGTTGTCATGTGGCAAAAGAGACAACTTGTGATAATGAAAATATTTGAGGAAGGCATAGATCCCACAACAAATAGTTTTTTCAAAAGCCTATAAAAGCAACTTCAAGAAGAAACACAAAGCAAGATAGTTGATCCAAAATATATAAGTTTTGAAGTGTTGCATCTCCATCAAAAGTATCAGACGCTCAAAAATAAAACTAAGAAATCTCACTCTTTATTTGTTGAATTTGAACTTCATTGTTTATTCTATCTTTGAGAGTTTTTAATATTTTATACATTCAAACCATTGTTTGGAAAATCAGGAGTGACTCAGTGATCAAAGAATATTTGGGTGTTCTTAATCTCAAGAGAAGATTAAGAGTGTGCCAGAAGTGGCATAGAAAATACTTGACGTAACCAAGAGTGACAAGTCAGAATACTTGTTTTGTAATCGGTTGGATTAAGTGAAACCCTTTACAGGTTGTAAAACAGATGTAAACATAATCAAGCTGAGTGGATCAATATAAACCAAATGTTTCTATTAAGCTTTTGCCTTTATACTTATATTCTCTTATGCTAACTATCACACACTTGGTTGCACAAGTTTCTTATTGAAAACTTTTATTTATATCTATTGGATGCTCTTTGAAAAACTCTTTTGAACTTATTCATTGAAAAAAAATTTCATATTTTTTCTAACACACTATTCAACCTCCTCCCCTTTTAGTGTGATATTTTCTATTTCATAAATATTATTTTTACATGTAATAGTTTTTTTTTTTTTTTTTGCTTTTTGCCCTTGCAAAATATTTTTTTTAGTTTTTGCAAATTATGTTTATTTTATTTTCATCCTTAAATTAATTTAGATAGTATTAATATTAAAAAAATATTATCTAAAGTAATTTAAAGACGAAAAATGAAACAAATATAATAATCTGTGAAGACTAAAATAATTTTTTTACAAGAATGAAAAGCAAAAAAGAACGTTAAATTACAATGATTAAAAATATATTTAAGTCTAAATACATTTTATTCCTAAAATACTTTTAAATTAATTGATTTAAGTAGTGATTGCATTTAACAACATTGTAATGTTGTTAATAAGTGTAACTTGTATTATTAATAGACTAACAAATATATGATTAAAGTACGTGCCTCATTAACAACTTTCATAAAATGAAGGGTAAAAAAATAATTAACAATTAATGCATCTTAAAATAAATTTATGTTTCTAATATTTTTAAAAAATATTTTTTGTATATATATATAATATCTATAACTATTAATAAAGTTAATTATCTTTTTTTTTCATATTTCTTATTCTTAAATTATTTTTCAATATATATTATATATAACTATTTTTATTTTTTTAAACCTTTAAAATATAATTATTGTCAATTTTTTCTTAAAAAATGTTATCATTACTTTTTTCAACTGGTATATATATATATATAATAATAATTTATAATTAACTCTTTGATAAATCTGACACCATGATGAATTAATGATGTTATTATTATTTTTTAAATAAAAAACTGATAAATACGCTTGCTGAGATAAACGAGAAGACGAGAACAACAATTTCAGAGTTGCTCCGATTTCCTCATCGTGGGGCACCATCAATTGAGTTAACAATCTTTGTTCCATTTCGGCATGAAACCCTAATTCACTCGCTTCTCGATCTCGTTAGAGCAATCTTTCCACGCTCGTCTTCGCGCTCCATCTGTAAGTTTTCAATTTCCCCCCACTACTTCACTTCCTCTGGATCCGCCGAATCATTTCCACCAATCTCTTCAATTTCTCAATTAAATTTCACAATTTTGCTTCACTGTTTCTATTATTCGTCGAAATTCACATCAAAGCTGACGCATAAATCTCGAATTGTTCACCCCCCCTTTTGTTGCCCTAATTTTCCAGGTACAAGAAGATCCGTCACGAGCGTTGGTTATACGATGGATGGGAACAAGGACGACGCGTTGAAATGTTTAAGAATCGGCAAAGAGGCGATGGAAAGCGGCGATCGGTCACGCGCTTTGAAGTTCGTGACGAAGGCGCGTCGCCTCGACCCCACTCTCCCCGTCGACGATCTATTGTCCACGATAGAGGTGGATGCAGGGGATCAGGCCCCCGCCGCCGAGGCGGAGGGCCCCACGAAGCCCACTGATCAACCTTCTATCCGCCGGAGGGCCACCGGGGCGGCTGCGACCGTCTCGGCCGGGCCCTCGTCGGCCTCGTCCTCTTCGGCCTCGTACACCGAAGAGCAAGTCTCAATTATTAGGGAAATTAAGAGGAAGAAAAACTTTTATGAGATATTGGGATTGGAGAAGACTTGCACTGTTGAGGATGTGAGGAAATCGTACAGGAAACTGTCTCTTAAGGTTCATCCCGATAAGAACAAAGCCCCTGGTGCCGAGGAAGCATTCAAGGCCGTTTCAAAGGCGTTTCAGTGTCTTAGTAATGAAGAGAGTAAGAGAAAGTATGATGTTTCGGGTGAGGATGAAGCGGTTTACGAGCAGCGTGCGGCAAGGCCGGCGGCCCGAGGTTATAATGGTTACTATGAGGCTGATATTGATGCTGAGGAGATATTCAGGAACTTCTTTGGAGGAATGGCCCCTGCAGCCAATTTTGGAGGATTCAGTTTTGGACCAGCTGGTTTCAATGGGTTCAATGGTCATAGGCATGCTGCTGATCATGGTTCTGGTGGTTTTAATGTTCGCGCTTTAATTCAGTTGCTGCCTGTGCTGCTGATTGTGTTATTGAACTTTTTGCCTTCATCGGAGCCCTTGTACTCGCTTTCGAAGAGTTATCCTTATGAACATCGGTTTACCACACCCAAGGGTGTTAACTATTATGTCAAGTCTACAAACTTTGTTCAGGAGTATCCGTTGGGGAGTGATGAACGATCAAAAATTGAAGAGAGGGTAGAGAGGGAGTACTTCAGCATTCTCCGCCAGAATTGTCATTTCGAGTTGCAGCGTCGCCAATGGGGGTATATCCGGGAAACACCCCATTGTGATATGTTGCGGAAGTTTGAGGTGGTGAATTGATAAGTTGAATCAAGGTCCTAATTTTTAATATTGTCTTGCCTTTTGTTGTAGATGCAGTAGCTTTTTCCTGCTTGTGATATTATTATAGAATGTACAATTTATTTTTCACTCCCATATAGTGAAGCAAGTTTACAATAAGCCAGCCGCTTTGTTGGGATTGTTATCTTTCAAATTTCATCAAATATCTCTATGATGGATCTTCCTTTACTAAAATCATTCATTACAAGAGGCATGAATGCATGGCCTCACTTATGTACCTAAATTTGTGTTTTGTCTGATGTGTATTTTATGTTCAACTGCACAAGGTGGTACAATTTATTTTTCACTCCCATATAGTGAAGCAAGTTTACAATAAGCCAGCCGCTTTGTTGGGATTGTTATCTTTCAAATTTCATCAAATATCTCTATGATGGATCTTCCTTTACTAAAATCATTCATTACAAGAGGCATGAATGCATGGCCTCACTTATGTACCTAAATTTGTGTTTTGTCTGATGTGTATTTTATGTTCAACTGCACAAGGTGGTACAATTTATTTTTCACTCCCATATAGTGAAGCAAGTTTACAATAAGCCAGCCGCTTTGTTGGGATTGTTATCTTTCAAATTTCATCAAATATCTCTATGATGGATCTTCCTTTACTAAAATCATTCATTACAAGAGGCATGAATGCATGGCCTCACTTATGTACCTAAATTTGTGTTTTGTCTGATGTGTATTTTATGTTCAACTGCACAAGGTGGTACAACCCATATGGTAGAGTAAATCATTAAGTACCTATTATTTTTTCTATAATGCCTTAATATTTCTGTTGATTTCATTGCTGCAAAGAGGCAGCTTTTATGCATCAAGTTATTACTTAAGCTCTAATATAGTAGCATGAATGGAAGAAGAAAGCATGCTTTTGGATGGCAAAAGGAGGGAGGAAAAGATAAAGGGATCAGTTCAATACTCCATGATTTTAAATCATTATCAAAAGGAAATAGTGTTTAAAGGGTGTTAAACATGCTGAAGCAACACTGTGTGAAGTAGTTGATGTCATCAATTAAACATGAAGGATGAACGTATATTCTTCCAAAGCATGATCTTTGGACATGTAAACACCCTATTAGCAACTCTCTCTACATCATATCACCTATAACATCTATTACTTGTCACCTATTTATTTCTCTCTCCAGCTGTAGACACCCCAAGGGTAGTCCACCAAACATTTTCCTTGTACTTTTAAGTAGCTATCTAGCCTGCTTTGCTTCCTTGATAGTGCTTGATACACTGAAGCTCTCTGACTGAGGTAGTGGAAGCATAGTTGGATGGACTCTGATTGAAGTAGTGGAAGCATAGTTGGATGGCTAATAAAATTCATTTTTTGGCAAGCAAGAGTCAAAGGTTATGTCCATTAGGCACCATTTGTGTGTTGCAAGACTTTTACAATGATGTGATCTATAGCTTTATCTATCATCATGGATATCAAATTTAATGTTTCTTAGCAGCTTGGAATTCATTTAAACAATGCTTTGTTGATCTTTGATTCTGTGCTATCAGTTGATTCGCCATGGCCTTTCGGATGTACCTTGTTTGGGTCTGCATGAAAGATAAATGATATGGAGATTAAGGAGAAACCGAACTAGCCCTAGCAAATATTGATATTTAGTGGGTTTTTTTGGTTGTTGGATTGAGTTACCTTGATTCATCAGGCTCATAAGATAGCCTATTTCTTTCCCACAGTTTAACTAAATAAGTGGCATTTTGGTAATATATTTTCAGTGAATTGGTTGATTGCCATTTTTTAGGTTTTTGGGTTGCATTTGATATCTGTTGCGTGAACTTTATCATTTTACCTATTTGAGGAGCGCAAGATTGGGCTTATGTGTATGTTGGATATTTCAAAGTCACATTAAAACACTAGTTAACTTAATTTTAGATAAATTTCCACATATTTACTTTCAGGTTGAGAACTTAATTTTGTATTCAGAATTGATTCTGAATTAAAATAACGGTAGATAATTTTTTTCTTCGAATAAAAAAGTTTATACTAAATTTTACTATTATTTTACTTATATAATAGAAACAAAGTTATATACTTCAAAACAATTTTAATTAAAATTAGTTTCATTCAAAATCGATTTTATCCATGCTTATTCATCCTCATACCGTAATTGTGCCTTGAATTGTGGCATTATCTCAAAACCTTGCAATATCTTTTCCTACACTTAAAAAATTACTAGCAATCTGGTGGACGGAGGCTAAAAGTAGTTGAAAGAGGCAAGGTGGGATCAACGACAAGTCATGAATCAATGGGGTCACTATCTTCGGATGTGGGAAAAGGTAGAAAGAAAAAAGTGAAAAAAATAACAAAGAACAGAAAATGACTAAAAGAGTAGTAAATTTTAAATGTGTAAAAAGAAGTTGAAAGTTTTCTTTCTTCATACATGGTTAGATAGAAAAACAAGAGCTTTATTTTTTTCTTACTCTTGATATGAGAAGAATCGTGTGGGATTTACACTAGATATGAGGGTAAATTGATTGGTAAAATTGAAAAAATAAACTTATTTTCTTGATATCTGAGGAGTTTTTTTTATCGCATATTATTATTTTTTTTAATGAGGAAATGATTAAGTCAATTGTGATTTTTGGGTGAGTGACAATATATTATAATTGCATATGATGAAAAACTGTTCAATTTGACTATATTTATAAGTTGCTTAAAACGGGTTAAACTACCTAACACAATGCCCAATACTTATGAAAGAGAACATTAACCTATATTGCAGCATAATAATTTACTCTTTTTTTTGGGTACAATATTAGTTTACTTTGGTATATTCCCGGAATAATTACAATAGTATAATATGGAAGTATAATCCTAATACAATGTTCAAGATGCTTTGCAAAAAGATGGATTATAATAATCTTTTACTTGGTTTGGTCAACACTTATAATTTGGGTTGACCCTTACCTCTTAAAAAGTATATTAGGCCTCAAATTTAGTTTGACACATTTTTCAATGCCATACTTTTTAATAAATTCATTTTTAAAGTAGTATCAAATTAGTCTTTAAAATATAAAGTTAACTCATTAATGCATAATTTTTTTCATGATATTCATAAACAAGAAACAATGTAAGGTTTATGTTTTATCGAGGGAATGCAAAGCCATAATTTTAATAAAATTCTACTAAATGTAAAGGTATTATTTTTTCTTTTCACGATTGGAGCAATCAAGGATTCAATGTCTCTCTTACAAAATGCAATTCCCAAAAGATTGCATAATGAAAAATTGCCACAAGGTAGATTATTTTGCACATGAACGCCAATATTAGAAGCATGAAATCAAATGAAAACCGAGAGGTTAGGTGACATTTGTTCTCCCCCCAAGTCACTTGACCGACTTACTTACTCATTAGGAGGTAACTTGTCATATTTGTTCCTGTGGTTTAATATTAGTTCATTAGTTGGGGGAGGAGTTAACTGATAGCCGTAGGTAGTTATTTTTTTTTATTATGTTAATAACAGAAGACATGCGTATATAAGTTGTTTTTTTTTTCTATTAATAGAACAACACAACTCATTTTGTTTCCATTTTTTTTGTTTCTACAACCAATTCATCTCCTTCATTCTTAACAATCAGTAGCTGAGTTGAGATCCTAAGGAAAAAAGGGAGAAAACCATGGCTCTTGCAAGAATGGAGATCAAAAAATTCATTGGTGGAATAGATGATTTCATTCTATGACGGGCGAAGATGAATGCATTGCTCGTTCATCAAGGCTTGGATGTTGCACTTTCAGAGGAAGCAATCTCAAAGATAGAAGAGAGGAGACGTGCATATGTGATGAAGAAGGCTTATAGTGAAATCTTGCTCAGTCTTGGAGATGAAGTGCTTCGGGAAGCGGCTGAAGAAAAGTCTGCCAAGATAGTTTGGGATAAGTTGGAGGATTTGTACTTGAAGAAGTCCCTGGAAAATAGATTATATCTCAAGAAACGCTTGTATGCTTTGCTGATGGAGGATGACAAGCCCTTGAAGAAACATCTGGATGATTTCAATATGATCAGCTTGGACCTTAAGAGCATTGACGTAAAGATAAATGACGAAGATCAAGCCATCATTCTATTGAGTTCTCTTCCCAAGCGATTTGAGCATTTTTTTTTATACAATGTTGTATGGGAAGACTACTAAATCAATGGATGGGGTCAAGAAAGGAGAATGACTCCAAGAAGGAAGAGATTGTTGAAGAGCTCATTGCAAGTAACAAGAATCAAAAGAAGGATTTCAAGAATAAGAAATCGAAGTTTAAAAATAAGAAGAAGAAATGTTTCCCTTATGACAAAGAGGGGTGCTTCAAGAAAGATTGCCCAAGCAAGTCAAGGTTCAATGAGTGGAACAAACACAATGCAGATGCGGCTGTGGCTCAAGAAGGATATGACAATGCAGAGGTTCTTGCTGTATCAGAAGAGGATTCTCAAAAGGAATGAATCTTGGATCTCATTCCACATGTGCCCCAATAAAGGTTGGTTTGAAAATTACAAGCCAATAGATAGTGGTACTGTACTGCTAGGAAATAATAAATCTTGTCAGGTTATTGGGATTGGTTCATTAAGAATCAGAATGCACAATGGAATAGAAAATGTGCTGGAAGATGTGAGACATGTTCCAAAATTAAAGAGAAATATGATCTCTTTAGGCACATTGGACAATGAGGGTTGTGGCTACAAGTGTGATCGTGGTAACCTTGAAATCCATAAGGGAAAGAATCTGATCATGAGGGGAGTAAGGAAGAATGGATTGTATTCCTTGGTTGGATAAACAATTGTTGTTGATTCTGCAAATGTTGTAGCTGATGACAACTCAAAGTTATGACACCACAAATTGGCACATATCGGTCATAAAGGGTAAGAAGAGTTAGCAAAACAAGTTGTTTTTGGGCAAGGCATATTGAGCCACTGAAGTTTTATGAACATTGTGTGCTAGGCAAGGCAAAGAGGCAAAAATTTCCCACCAGCACTCATTCTAGCAATGCAGCTCTTGATTATGTGCATGTAGATCTATGAGGACCATCAAGAACTGAGTCACATAGAGGGGCAAGGTATTTTCTATCCTTAGTAGATGACTTCTCTAGAAAGGTTTGGGTTTATTTTCCAAAACACAAGAATGAATTTGTCAAGGTGATTGAAGAATGGAAAATTTTAGTTGAAACTCAAACAAGAAGAAAGGTGAAGAAATTAAGGATAGATAAAGGACTTGAATTCTGTGATGAAAGGTTCAAAACCTTATGCAAACAGAATGGTATTGCTAAACACTTAACTGTGAGAGGGACACCATAACAAAATGGCTTTGTGGAGAGGTTCAACAAAATCATACTTAAAAGAGTTAGGTGTATGTTGAATCATGTTGGTCTACCAAAGTCTTTCTGCTCAGAGGCTGTAAGCACTGTTGTCTACTACAAAAACAAAAGCCTATCAACTGCCATAGGCTTTAAAACCCCATAGGAAGCTTGGAGTGGCATGAAAGCTGATTACAGTGAACTAGAGACATTTGGTTGTATATGCTTATCTAAAGCAGGATAAGTTGGAACCAAGGGCCTTGAAGTGTATCCTCATAGGCTATCCACAAGGAGTAAAGGGATACAAGCTATGATATTTGGAACCTGGACACGGGAAGTGCATCATCAGCATAGATGTAGTGTTTAATGAACTATAAATGGCAATTTTAATTATGCCATTCAAGTCTGCTAGAAGTTAGAGTTCATAAGTTCAAGTGAAGTCTGAAGAGATAACTACTCAGACTCATGAGGAATCAGTAGTGATAAGATGCAAGTTTGTTCTTGCGCCTGGACAATAAAATGAAGAAGCAACTTAGGATTATTGTTTGGCTAGAGACAGGAAAAGGAGGACAATCAAAACCCCTGAAAGATATGGTCATGCAGATCTGATTTCCTATGCTTTAATAGTTGGAAAAGAGATTGAAGATCAGGAAGAACCTCAGTCTTATGATGAGACCATAAGCAGCAAGGACAATTCAAAATGTATTGAAGCTATGGAAGAAGAAATGGCTTCCCTAGAAAAGAAGGACACTTGTGGATTGTCCTAAAGGGCAATAAATTGTTGGATGTAGATGGGTATTCAAGAGGAAAGAAGGTACTAAAGGAGTTCAAAGTGGAAGGTTCAAAGCTAGGCTAGTAGCTAGTGGGTTTACTCAAAAGGAAGGAGTGGAATATGTAGAAATCTTCTCACCTGTGGTAAATCATAGTTCAATAAGAGTTCTTCTTGCTATGGTAGCTCATTTTGATATGGAGCTTGAGCAGATGGATGTCGAAACAACCTTTTTGCATGGGAAGCTTGGTAAGACCATTTATATGAAACAACCAATTGGTTATGTCAAAAAGGGTGATGAGCAGAAGGTATGTTTGCTTAATTGGTCCATATATGGTCTTAAACAGTCCCCTAGGATGTGGTATAGGCGCTTTGATGATTATATGATTAAAATTGGATTCTTTAGGAGTGCTTATGACTGCTGTGTGTATTGGAAATGTCACAAGAATGAGAAACCAATTTACTTGTTGCTATATGTTGATGATATGCTACTGACTAGTCAAAGCATGATTGAAATTGCTAGAGTTAAAAGATTGTTGAATCTAGAGTTTAAGATGAAAGATCTTGGACATGCTAAGAAGATCCTTGGTATATAAATAATTAGGAATAGGAAAGAAAAAGTGTTGTACCTATCTCAGATAGATTACCTCAAAAAGGTCTTGGAAAGATTCAATTTAAAAGGAGCAAAGTTAGTTACCACTTCCCTAGCATAACACTTTAAGCTGTCTAAGGAACAAGAACCAAAGTCTGATGAAGATATAGCCTATATTAGAAAGTGCCATATGATAGTGTTGTTAGAAGTATCATGTACTCCATGGTGTGTTGCAGGCCAAATTTGTCATACTCTATGAGTGTTGTAAGCAGATTTACGACAAATCCAGGCAAAAGGCATTGGGAGGCTGCTAAATGGGTTTTGAGGAACATATCTGGGACCATTGATGTTGAATTGAAGTATGCTAATTGAGGTGAAGTTCCTAGTATTGAAGGGTATGTGGATTCTGATTTTGTTGGGAGCATTGATACAAGAAAGTCCACTACTGGCTATGCTTTCAAGGTGTTTGGAAACTTAGTCAATTGGATGGCTAATTTGCAGTCAGTAGTGGCCTTATCCACTACTGAAGTTGAATACATAACAGCTAGTGAAGCTGTAAAGGAAGCACTATGGTTAAGAGGCTTGGTTTCAAAACTACTCCAAGTGAAAGAGTTATAAACCGTTGTAATTCACTGTGACAATCAAAATGCAGTGAGTTTGAGTAAAATCCAAGTGTATCATGACAGAACAAAGCATGTGGATGTTAAGTATCACTTCATTCGAGATATGATCAAGAGTGAAGCTGTTGCTATTGAGAAGATATCTACAAATGAGAATGCTACAAACATGCTCACAAAGGCTTTATCCTTTGAGAAATTCAACTATTGTTTACAGTTGTTGAATATTACTGGTTCTAACTAAGCATTAGACCAAGGTGAAGATTGTTATAAATGGTATAATATTAGTTGGTTAGTTGGGGGGGGGGGTGGTTAGCTGGCAGCTTTAGGTAATTATTTTTTCTGTCATTGTGTTAATAATAGAAAGCATGCTATCACATGTATATAAGTTCTATTTTTTCTATTAATAGAACAACACAACTCTTTTTGTTCCCAATTTTTTTTTCTGTTTCTACAACCAATTCTTCTCCTTCATTCTTAACAATTCCCTAGACAGATTATCCAACCGACTTACTCAAGAAACATGATTGAATATATAATTCATGCAAATGTTGATTTGATCATTTTTCCCACAAAGGATCTTTGATTTGAGTAACTTTCCATTGCCATTAAACCATCTATCTAATTCCTGAAGGGAAAAGGTAAAATTTTCAATAATTCTATAGGGGAAAATATCATATTTAGTTCACTCTAAAACACATGCAACTATGCAAGTGATCTGATAACGATCCAATAATAATTAGTTAGATTTTGATACCATATTAAAATTTAGAGCAAATTATACTTGTTTTCTCTATATTTAAGACTTATTACACTCAACCCTCTATTTGTTGAATTCCTACACAAAACTCCCACAACTTTACAATTTCATTACATGGACTGCACCGTAGCAGACTTATTTCTATTAACCTTAAGTCACCATGAGTGTAATATTTTAGGAGAGGCAAAAAAAATAAAAAATTAAGTAGGGATGTTATGTAATAAGTGTTAAATTTAGAGGAGTTTAATGTAATTTGCTCTAAAATTTATGTATAAACCTAACTCGATTCCAAAAGTTAGTTCATGAGGTGAAAATTATCATCACTTATATACACTATTTTAATTATTCTCTCTAAATTCAAATATAGGAAAAAAAATACCTAATTTCATTTAGAATGTTAGTTAAGTTCATTTTTTAAAATTTAGTCTTTAAGCAATTTTTTTTAGTATTTTTGATCCTTATACTTTTTTGTCTTTTAATGGGTTTAGTCATCCTTATCATCTAATAACAACATTAATTGATGATATAATATTTACGTTAGTAGCTAAATAACTTGTCACATCATGAAGAAATTTGACGGAACAATCACATATTTTTTTTTTTAAATTATGTTTTTAATCTCTCATAAATTTATTTGATATCATCAACTAATTTTAACATGAGATTTTAAAAACACAATTTACTAGAAAAAAAATAGATGTAACTTCCCTACTTGTCATACTTTGAATATCCAAAACACATAATGACATGACAAAAAATTCAAAATATGCATGTTTTTATAAATTACAATTGTTCTCTACATTTTCGTACTTTGAAATATTATATGATTTTTCATTGTCAATCTTATAAAACTTAAAAGGATAAAGTCATAAAATTAGTATCAATTTACTCTTTTTTTAATTTCTTAAAAATTGTATATTCATTAATAAAAATATTATACTGGTGGAAAAATACCTATTTTTGTATGGGGGCAATTATTTTAAATTACACATATACGAATAACAAACAAATTCTTTTGGGAACAATTGTCCCATCAGTGCTGTACGTGCATCTACCATTGCTCCTCACTATTAAATATTTCAATAATCTAATGACTTGTACTGTATACCGTGACTCTCCCAACTACATATCTACATATCAGTAATATATAATCACATTAGTTTACTTTAATCATTTGTAAATAAAATTAACCTTATTTATACATATAATTAATCATGTTTTCATATGAACGCTAGATGAATAAAAACTGTATGTATGATTATCATTTTCCTAGTTGTTGAAAAAGGAAAAAGAATCCAAGATTCTTTTATATTGTATATAATCATTTCTTACACTCTTTGCCCTTAATTCAAACTTATTCCTTCAAGGTAAAAATCAGCAATCCCAATGCCCCAAATAGTATATACTGCAAAAAAAATGATAATTAAAATTAAAATGCTAATGTTTCACTCCAAAACAATATTAAAATGATAATGTTTACATAGTATTAAAATGTAGTCAATCAAGAGGTCCAACTCAATTGACTGAACAAAATACTTGAATGATTATAAATCTTGTGATATCTATTTTTGATTCCTACAAATATAAAAATTATATCTCAAAATAACAAACCTTGAGAATAGGCATATCATTCAATATTATTGTAGCCCAACCAACATAAGGTAAGAACCTGTAACAAAAGACAGAAGGAAGTTATATATGCATAAAATCATATGCAGTTCAAGAGATAGTTTTCTCTATAAAAGTAATTTGTCTTTGACATGCCCAAAAAATGGCAACCTTAGTCCTAATTAATATTCAGTATGAAGAAAAAAGATTTACCCAACAGCTCTTCACATAATATGATGTCGTTGCAACCACTTCTGGCCAGGATTATACATAACCTTGTCATCCACAGGATTATTGTCTCCTGAAATAATACATATGAAAGAATTATGAAAGTTTGATCAATTTGATGAAAAGAAATTGTTAAAACCAAAACAGTTATCTCACACCATGAAAACAAAGTACTATCCATAAACTTTTAGTACTAATAGTAATAGCTTTGTTGAACGATGGCCATGTAATACAAATATAACCAGAGACAAATGATAAACAAATAACTTTCCTTATAATTAAAAGGACCATCTACTGAAAATTTGAATATAATATTAACATATTATATACACCTATATCTATTGAATTGTACCTTTTGTGAGGATATGAGTTTCTTCAATATCTTGACGTTCATGAACCTAAAATAATAAAAGAACATTAATAAATTGAGTGATTTCTATCATATAGTCGTCAAACAATATCCAAAATTTAAAGAAAGATGTAGCCAATATTCTAGTCCTGTGTAAACATAAAATTTAAATAGGAAGCAAAACTAAGCAAAGTTATTCCTTTCTTCATAATCAATACTTTGTGTTTCCTTCATATATATGTTTCTAAAGTTTGTTACGTGGACTCTTTCCGACTAAGGATATTAACTTGTGCAGAGCAACATAACAGTGCAGTGGAAAGATTAACCATTAGTTTGCATAAGCTACTTAATTTCTGATTCAAAGATATATTGTTTATAATAAGCCTATATTGTGTGAACTGAATAATGGAGTGTAGATGCTGAAGAGCAGGAAATAAATGTCATTCAAACCTCAATTACTCGGTGAACAATTGGGATATCTCTACCCTGTACAACGTGTATTAATTTGTCAGCAAAATGTATTGTGGCAAACGCATTAAAACTAACAAATATAAATTTGTCAAGAATAGCAAAAGCATAAAACATATATGATGACTTTTTCTCCACCCTTTCCTTCCTGGTTTTATATAACATATAAACACATATTGAATTGTCGTCAAAACCTAAACTTTAGAAACTTCCACCCTTCAAAAAACAAGGTATGAGAGAAATACGGATCCTCTCAAACATTGCAATACATGAATGTCACTGTGACTTGCTAAAGACTAAAAGATGAAAAAAGCTACACCTGTATTGCTTAAAAATATTTTTCTCTTAAGAAGATGAAATTAAACAACAACAATATCTTGATTTTGTCATAATTTTTATGAAAGTTTTATTCAATTTAGTTCCTAAGTTTAACAAAATAATGTGATTTTGGTACACATATTTTTAGCCCTAGAGAATGATTAAAATTTTATAAAAACTAAAACCCAAAATTGGAACATTTTCATGAAATTAAATGTTAGAATTAATGTCTCATGTGAGAGACATGTGACTTATGTAGGGACTAATAAATAAATAATTAATAATTAAGGATTAAATTATAATTGGACTTAATAACATAAGTTTTTAGAGTTAACAGCTACTTGATGGGAGTAGTGGTTATAAAAGGGGGTTAATATCCACTAACGTGAAATAAGGTCCCCTTCGTGACAGAAAAATGTTTTCTCTCACCTATAGCCATCACGAAGGTAGAGAGAGGCAGAAAGAAAGGTCGTGAAATCTTATTTCTCTCCTCTTCCAAGGAAATCAAAGTATACCGGAGAGAAGTTTTCCTATGAAGAAAGGTACGCATTATCTGTTTATTTGTTGTTTGTGAGAATCATACGTTTCAAGATCCTGTTGGTTTCCTATAATTGATAATCTAGGAAATTCCTTAAGAATTTTACATGTGGTATCAGAACAAGTGTTATGAAATTTATGATTATCCAAGAATGATTTATTTTCTCCCAATTATGCATGAACCCTAATTATGAAATTTAGGGATTTTTTTCTTCTGTTGTGCAAGTATGAAATCTTATATTGAAAAGGGTATGAATGCGTAAAATTATATTATTTTGATTGCATTCAATTAAGAAAAACTTATGATATTTGTACGTAGTGGGTACTTTGAATTGTATATATTAAATTTGGAGAAAGATTTCATATTTATCCTTTTGTGCTATCTAATTTAATTTGATTATGATGACTTGGTGTTTGGTTTTTCCTTTAACATATATTGAATGTGGAAAAAGAAAGAAAGTTATTAATGCTGCTAATTTTTATTTCTAATGGAGGAAGCTACCCAGATTTATTTCTATTAACGTTGTTGTATATATTCATGTTGAAAGCCTCCGCCGCATGTATGCTTCCTTATTTTCCAATTGAAAGGCTGACGTGTAGGGAAAGAAAGGAAATTTTGGAAATTGCTATTTGCTATTTTCAATCCCACTTGATCATTTTTTTTTCCGAATATTATTGTTGAATGTCATTAAAGGATTGCAAGTTTATGTCTTAGAATTAAATTAATGTGAATGCTTTGAAATTATCGATAACAATAAATATGTATATGCTACATATTTTCTTGAACGTGTTTGAATGCAAAACACAAATAAATGTGAATATTATTTTATGGCCTGGAATGAAATTTAATAGAATGACTATGAATTGTTAATAAAATAAGTATGTGCAGGCCATATATATTTGATTGGAATTAAATGTATGTTGAATTTGTTAGTGTCATACCCTAATTTCGTCCGGAGACCATCCGTTGTTGGGATGCGTCCCTCGTTTGACCACTTCGAGGTATTTGGCACCCATCGTTAGGCAATTTGTGAAGTTCCGAGACATGCTGGAAGCCAAAAGGAAAGCGTTGTAGCACAATCCGTGAAGTTCCGTGACATGCCAGAAATTAAAAGGAAGTGTTAATGCGCAATTCGTAAAGTTCCGTAATGTTCCGGAAGGCAAAAAAGGGATGATTACGTAATCCGTAAGGTTCTGCAACATTACAGAAAGAAAACAAGTGTCGTTACGAAATTCGTAAGTTTCCGTAACTTTACGGAAAAAGAATCACCAAAAAAAGGCAGGGGATGTATTTAGTAAAAATGGGGGTTCAAATAGCAACCAGGCCCACTTGGGCCTTCCAGGATGTTCCTCCAGAAGGCGGTTGCTTCTGGAGGAAGCAACCTAGCTCGCCTGGGCGCTTGAAATTAGTGAAAAAAATTATTTCCGTGAAGAAAATCCAAGCCGAGACGCTTCCGTAACGTTTCTGTGGGTGATTTCGCGAAGATTTTCAACCGTTCTTCGACGTTCTTCGTTCGTTCTTCTTCGTTCTTCGGTCTTCAACTGGTAAGTTCCCGAAATCGAACTTTTCAATTCATTCTATGTACCCTTAGTGGTCCTCATTTGTTTTCACGTGCTTTTATTTTCGTTTCATTTACTTTCCATACCCCTTTTTGTCGTGCTTTAGCCATTTACTTAAGTCATTTTCTCGCCTAATCAAAAAATAAAATAAATTTCCACCGATCATTTGAATTTTAATATCCGTTAATTTCTGTTAAAATGAAATCCGACCGTTTGGTCATGCCGTAACCACGTTGGAGACCAAAAAGAGAGATATGACCACCTTGGGGATTATCACTAAAAACCCTTTTAGCTCTCTCCCATATAGGTCCCTTGAATAGGGGCACGAAGCGGACACGCTGCGTGCCATTTTTTCACACTGCCATGCATAAGTGTCATGTACCCCTTTGCTTATATTTTGTGAATATTGTCATACTATGTACATTCCCGTGTTGCGCCTTTCGCATATTCATCACGCGCGGATTCTGTTTTGATCCCCTCTCTTTGGCAAACCAACGGAGGGTCCGTGCCACCTTCTTAAATACATACGTCGGGCACTTTGCTACTCCAAGACGTTGTATCTAAGAAGGGGACAATTTCCCGGGCTCCTGTATTCATAAATTGCATCTATGTCATATGCATTTCTTCATGCATGCATTCATCCATTCCACTCATGATAGATGTCAGAGTTTTGATTCGCACTAGATTTTGTTTCACTTTAGTAAAACATGGGATCAAGTCAAATGCCTTCACTTAAAAAGAGGTTCTATCAAGTCAAGGTCAAGAGCCTAGGGACCACCAGTCTAAAAGAGTTAGGGCAGTTGATGGGTCAGCTCCAACGGCAAGCTTTTCGCAAAGCTTACGGTAAAATCTGGGACCTAGCCATGGTAGAAGTCTCCACAGAGGCCATTGCCTCCCTCGCCCAGTATTATAATCTGCCGTTGAGGTGCTTCACCTTTGGGGACTTCCAACTATCACCTATGGTAGAAGAATTTGAAGAGGTCCTAGGATGCCCTATAGGGGGAAGGAAACCATACCTCTTCTCATGGTTCTATCCCTCATTAGCTAGAATTTCTAAGATAGTCCAAATCTCGGTGCAGGAATTAGACCACAGAAAGCAAGTAAAAAATGGGGTGGTTGGAATACCGAGAAAATATTTGGAGGCAAAAGCAAGAATCTTGGCAGGTAAAGGCGAGTGGGCCCCGTTCATAGATATTCTCGCACTATTGATTTTCGGAGGAGTCATCTTTCCGAATGTGGATGGGTTGGTGGACTTGGTAGCAATCGACGCTTTTCTCGCCTATATCATAATCACAAGGAAAACCCGGTTGTCGCTATGCTAGCCGACCTATATGACACCTTCGACCGAAGATGTGAAAAGAGCAATACAAGGAATGTTTGCTGTACTCCAGCTCTTTATGTATGGTTAGTTTCACACCTTTTTCGCCAAGAGGTGAGGCATGCTTGCCCGCTAGAAAGTCGCCGTTCATGCACAGAGAAAGGAGGGGCAAATTGGGACCAACTCTTAGCAAGCAAAGAAGGAGCATCTGTCAACTGGTTCCCTCGATGGAAGGAAGGAAGAACCGAAGTTCTTATTTCATGCGGAGGATTTCCAAATGTTCCCTTGATGGGGACGAGGGGTTGCATCAACTACAATCCCGTTCTTGCTATAAGACAACTTGGCTACCCTATGAGAGGGGCGCCACTAGAGGATGAGCTCACGCCTATCATTTCACGAGGTTTCAATAAGACCAACGTGGAGACACTTCAGAAGGTCCGCAAGGAATGGGAGGTGTTGCAAAAGAAGGACAAGGAACTCAGGGGCAGTAACAATGGGCCCATCGGTGGCTATCGTAAGTGGTTAAAAGCCCACGTGCAAGGTTTGGATTGGCTTCCAAGTTTGAGAACCGCTAAAAGAGAGGAAGTTGAGGCACCGGAGGGAGACGAAGAGGTGCAGGCCCTTAGGGCGGAACTCGAGCAAGCCCAAACAGTTAAAGAAAGGTTCAAATCAGCGGCTCTAAAAATCCGAAAGGAGAATACCGAACTGAGAGATGTAAATGTGGCTACCACCAAAGCCTTGGAACAAGAAACCAAGAGAGCTTGTAGGGAAGAACACGGCTGGAACAAGTTCCAAGGGGCTCTGTGGGGTAGCAACAACGAGCTTAAACTCCGAAGAGAGGAAAGGGACCAATCACGAGTAGACAGTTTGATCTTGAAAGATGAATTGAAGGTTTGCTCAAGGTCCAAAAGAAACTTGTCTCAGCGGTTATGCGAAACAAAGACCAACATGCTAGCCATCGTCAGCAGGTACCAAGAAGAACTAAATCTAGCCAAGGCCAAAGCGATGGCGGACACCTACTCCGCCCCTAAGGAGATCCACGGACTTCTCAGCTATTGTCAGCATATGATAGACTTAATGGCCCATATAATTAGGAACCGCTAAGAAGTTTGTATTGTCACTCAGGTCTCGACTAGTTATAACTTTCTGAATAAAATGAGTTTATCCCACGTTTATACTCCAAAAAAATCAGTGCGAATCAAAATACTCCCGCATTTTATCTCTAGCATGCATTCATATCATGCATCGCATAAGCATCTCTTCAAGGCATCGTAATGAACATATCATTGCTGCATTTGTCCGTTATCATATTCTAGCATTACATTTTGCATGAGTCATTGCATCATCATGCATATGCATTCAACATACTTTTTGTTCTACAAACTGCATACCTTTTGTTTTCATGTTCGCTCATGCATGATCCTTGCATTTTCCTCTGTAAAACAAAAACAAAAAAGGGAAGCATGAAAATTCACTATGCATTCTTAGTTGCATATATTCGGTACCATGGGCCAACCATGTTGGGATCATAAACCCGTTTCACTTAAAAATGGAATGATTGAACATGGTACCTAATGCATGGTTAACTAGGAAATGATGTTTCTTCGGGCATTTCAATTTCATAATTACATTTTCCATGCATAGCTTAAAGTATGCTCGAGTCATTCATCCCTATGAAAGGTTGTTGAAGTATTGGCGATCAGAATTACCATTCCTTGGATTATAGGGTTGAACTAAGCTCATGATTTTTCGAAAAAAAGTTCATCAAGTCAAGTTGAAGTATGGAAGTAACCATCTTGCAAAAATTGGGGCAAAAAATGAATCGGGTTACATCACTGCTTCGTCTACTGCTAAGCACATTTAGGACCGTTGATGTCCTTGTTACTTCCATTTTCACCTTGACCAAGATGTCATGGACCATGTTAAAAAATCTAAATTGATTCAACCCCATGTCCTGCGTAAAAATTCGCAATACTTCAACTGTGTATCATTCATATACATCCATGCTTTTCATTGGTTGCATTGCTCATTGCATTCTTTCCTTGGAAAAAAATAAATAATAAAATAAAATAAAATAAAAACAAACTTAATCATTGTTATAAAAAAGAAAAGAACATACTTTACGGCGCCCTTGCCGAACTCGTGCTAGAGCTAGAGTAATAAGTGAAGTAGAGGAGGTGCAAGAGTAGAGGAAGGCCGACATGGAGGCCATGAAAGAGCAAATGGCCACAATGATGGAGGCCATGATAAGCATGAAGAAGATAATGGAAGCCAATGCGGTTGCAGTTGCCGCTACCAGTGCTGTTGCTAAGGTGAACCTGATGCCCCCATCTGGCCTCAACCAAATGAATCATCCAACCTTAGCTAGGGTAGGCAAAGATTTGGAAATTACGGGCGGCCCCCATTATGCGCAAATTCAAAACAAGCATGCCTTCCTTCCATATGGCTTGCCTTCCAACTATACACCACCCAATGTGGCGTACACTCCAAATGAGAATGTTAATAACTCCACTCCGATACTCATTGAGAGCCAATAACCTCAATCTGATCAGGCACATGTCTCTCAAACCATGGGGGAGACACATGATCTAGCCGACTTCGAGCCTTGCCTCGGATATGCCACTGAAGGGCAAGCAGTTGGTGGTTTACCCTTGCAAAACACTGTGGAGAGCCCTCAGTATCACCCACAACTACACCTCTTGCAAAGGCTCAGGGCCATTGAAGGAGGTGAAGATTATGCCTTTGCTAACCTAGAAGAGTTTTTCCTAGTACCCAATATCATCACCCCTCCCAAGTTCAAGGTGCTGAACTTTGACAAGTACAAGGGGACTACTTGCCCCAAGAACAATCTAAAGATGTATTGTTGGAAGATGGGGGCATACGCAAAAGATGAGGAATTGCTGATACATTCCTTCCAAGAAAATCTTACTGGGGTAGCTGTTACCTGGTACACTAACTTGGAACCTTCTCGAGTCCACTCTTGGAGGGACCTAATGGTTGCCTTCGTTAGGCAGTATCAGTACAATTTTGATATGGTTCCGGATAGGATGCAACTACAAAACATGTGCCGAAAGGGGCACAGATCTTTCAAAGAATACGCCCAAAGGTGGAGAGACCTGGCAGCTCAAGTGGCACCTCAATGACGGAGAAAAAAATGATAACAATGATAGTAGACACATTACCAGTTTTCTACTATGAAAAGATGGTGGGCTACACACCTTCAAGCTTTGCTGATTTAGTTTTCACCGACGAAAGGATCAAAGTAGGTATGAAAAGAGGCAAATTTAATCATCTTGCTTGGATGAATGAGAAAAAAAACTGGGGCAAATGAGGAGGGTGAGAATGAGGGAGAAACCCATGCTGCGACTGCCATTCCTATACAACCAAGTTTCCCACCAACCCAACAATGTCATTACTTAGCCAATAACAAACCTTCTCCTTCCCCACCACCCAGTTATCCACAAAGGCCGTCCCTAAATCAATCACAAAGCCTGTCTACCACACAACCAATGCTAAACACCACCTTTAGAACGAACCAAAACACCAACCAAAAAGGAATTTTGCAGCAAAAATCTTGTAGGATTCACCCCAAATTCCGGTGTCATATGCTAAACTTGCTCTCATATCTACTCGATAATTCAATGGTAGCCATAACCCCTGCTAGGTTTCCTCAACCTCCATTTTTCTGAGGATACGTGATGCAATCCTACCCCGCAAGGGCATTGGCTAGAAGACTCCAAGTAGATTGGGCTAGAGATCCAAGGAAAGGCCCTAGGGTTCTCATGAGCCTTAGGGTAGATTTTGAGCCCATGGGCTAAGTATGAGCCCGCTTATCTTTGTAAATATTAGAATAGGTTATTCCTTCGTCTAGGCCTTGTATTTTGGCCATTCTAGTAGTATAGGGTTTTAGCCTTGTATTTCGGGGCATTTTGAGTTGTCTTTGTAATAAGGACATTTTTTTTTGTTATTTTCATGTTTTTTGTCATGGGGGTGAGCTTAGCTATTATAGGGGGTGTGTAGCTAAGCTCTAGCTTCTCATCTCAAGGAGGTGAGCTTAGCTATTAGAGAGGTATGTGTAGCTAAGCTCTAGCTTCTTAAGGAATCTTCTTAAGGAAGCTTCTCAAGGAGGTGAGCTTAGTTATGAGAGGGGTATGTGTAGCTAAGCTCTAGCTTCTCAAGGAAGTTTTCTCAAAGAAGCTTCTTAAGGAAGTTTTCTCAAGAAAGCTTCTCAAGGAAGCTACCTAGTCTATAAATAGAAGCATGTGTAACACTTGTTGGAACTTTGATGAATGAGAGTCTTGTGAGACACAACTCAAAGTTCAACTTCTCTCCCTTTTTCTTCCTTCAATTTCGTGCTCCCCCTCCCTCTTTCTCTCCCTCTTTCTTTTCCTCCATTGAAGCATCCTCTCCAAGCTTCTTATCCAAGGCTCATCTTGGTGGTGAAGCTCCTTCTTCCATGGCTTATTCCTTAATGGATGGCGCCTCCTCTCACCTCCTTTCCTTTGTCTTCCGCTGCATCTCCATGGTGGAAAATCACCATTAAAGGACCCCATTGAAGCTCAAAGATCCAGCCTCCATAGAAGCCCCACAAGCAAGCTTCCATCAAGTGGTATCAGAGCACAAGAGCTTCAAGTAGGTGCTCCTTAAACCTCCATTAATTTTTTTTCTTTACCTTCTCTTCCATTGTTGTTTCTTCATTTTTCTCCATGTATCTCCTCACATGTCTTGTTCTAAATGTTGTTAACATGATTCTTTAGAGTTTCCACCGATTAAACTTGCTATAGAAGTTAGATTTGATTTTCTATGGTTCAAATTTCTTGTTCTTGTTCTTGAACCATGAATTGTGTTGAGTTTAGGTTCCTTTGAGTTTTGTCTTGTTATTTTTTGTGGCTGAAACCTAAACCATAAAACTCTTACAAAAATATTAAAGTAGAAGAAAACCTCAAAAATCTAGAGTGACTTGTTCACCTATTGTAGTTTTGTCATAGAAGTCATGTCTAGTCATGAAACTTGTCACATAAGATTTCTTATGTTGTGCTGAATTTTATTTTCTTGTTTCTTTGTCTAACTCATTTGTTCATGAGTGTATGAAATTCTTTTAGCCTATTGATTTGAGTCAAATCTTTCGTGTTAATTAGTCCTTAACATGTTCATGCAAAATTCTTAGAGAGTCTTTGATTGTGAACCTTTTCTTGAACTTTTAGGTTTCCTTATGATTGTGTCTATTATGAATTTGAGTTTTGGTGATTGAATTGCTGGCTGAAATGTTGATCCTAAGTTAATATTGAACTCTGAAAACTGTGGTAAACAATCCTAGTGAGTTCAACATACATAGGAAGGTTGAAAGTAAGCCCAAGGCAATCAATATACCATGCTTAAAGAAACAAATCGCTGGTGCTGGCAGCTTGGACATACAAACTTGTAAAAATTACTGAGAATTGGTTACTTCGAATTTTGAGTTGAAATTTTTACTGAATTTTCTAGACATCTGGAAAAAAGTTATAAAAAAAGAAACAAGTGATTTGGATAAAAGGAAAAAATACGAAAAATCGCACAATTTGGCAGGAAAATCAGTATCCAGAAAAAAAAGGTGAAAGGGAAGGGTGCTTGTTGTTTTGGCTCAAAATTTATTCTATAATTGGAAATTTCAATTCAAAATTAGTGTGAAGACAAGTGCCAAAGCTAGAGTTTTGTTGAGTCTTTTTTTTTCAGTTTTTTTTTACTCTACTCTAGAGCCATTCTAAGTTTCTCTTTGAGTCCTAGCTTGCTTCTATGTCCTTTTCATTGCTTTAATTGTTGAATAATCCTTGAAAAATTGTCTTGTTAAAACTCCATTGGTTTAGCTTTCATTTCATTCTTTTTGGTCTTTGGTTATTGCTTGTCTCTTTGTTTCCTTGTTTGTGGGTTGCCATATAGGGAATTGGAAGGAGGATTGGTGCCATCCCTTGAAGAATTTGAGTCCAGAAGCAAGGGGCCAACCACCTTAAGAGCTATTGGACTAAGAAGCACTCCAAATTGAGTGAATCACCAAAGAGAGAACAACCACCAAAATTGAGGACCGTTTTGTAATTTTGTAATTTGCAATTTAATTACCTTCATTGCTTTCAAGTTTTTGTAACAAAAAGGCCTTTCATTGGAAGTGTGTTGGGAGCCTCCAATAGGTTACCAAACTTCCATTTATGTGTAATAATTTTAGGCAATTTTTACTTAGGATAGTGAGTGTTTTGTTGGAAACCTTGAATGTGGTCATCCAAACACTCTTAGGATTCACCTAGTTTACATTTCTTGCTTACTTTCATAGCTTATTTCTTTTACCTTCCATTGTCAAATCGCCTAGATAGCTTGCATTTTACCAATTAGTTTTTTTTTTTTTTACCTTATCTTTCACACCTCTTTTAGTGTTTATTTGGCTAGTTTCAACCATAGTTTCTTTTACCTTTTGTTTTTAAACCTCCAACAAGAAAGAACCACAACTTAGGAACCAACATGAGTCATCATTCATCTAGTGTTAATGGCGAGGGTACTAGTCATAAAGACCCTTTATCTAGAATCTTAGATGAGTTGAGTTCCCTCAAGTTATGGAAAGAAAAACAAGAGAGAAAAGAAAAAGGAAAAAAAAAGAGTGGAAGAAATAAGTCAAGATGAAAGAAAGAAAATAAGAGAGGAAGAAAGAAGAAAAATAATGAAAGAAATGAAAAGAGAAAAACATGCTTCCAATAGTAGTCATAACTCTTGCAAGAGCCTAAGTGAAGAACTTCGTGACTATTACGAAGGAAGGCATAGGTCACATCTTAGACCTCACTCCCATAGAAGAGAAAAGGAAAGAAAGCCTCAAGAGGCTAACATTAACCTCTCATACTTCCATGGGAAGGACAATGTAGAGGCTAACTTAGATTGGGAAATAAGGGTAGAGCAACAACTTAAAAAGAAGTCTACTTCAAAATCTTATGGCTCTCACTCTTATCCAAAGAAAGACCAAGGTCAAGGCATCTTAGGGGTGACACCTTCTAAGCCCAAAGATGATAAGGGGAAGGCAATAGAAAAGCAAGCCCCTAAGGCTAGTATGCAAGAGAAAACTAGCTCTATAAAGTGCTTTAAATGTCTTGGAAGAGGACACATTACTTCTCAATGCCCCACCACAAAAACCATGATTATGAGGGGCCAAGACATTTATAGTAGCCAAGATGAGGCTACTACTTCACCTTCCTCTAGTGAAAGTGAAGAAGCAAAAGGGGAAGAATCTAGTGAAGAAATCTACCCCCAAGAAGATGGACAACCATTAGTGGTTAAAGAGAAGTGTAAGGAGGTAAGTGTCTCCTCCAAGAGTTTAGCCAAGAAGGAAACTCATTTTACAATAAAGACAAACATTAAAGAAACTTTCCCTCTTAGACAACCTCCACATTTTCTCTTTTGTAAAAAGACACTTGCTAGCATTGCCACACCTCTTGGGCTTGAGTTTATTCCTCAAGTAAAGAAGTTGTTGGATGAGGGTTTGGTTCGCAAAAGCTTAAATCCTTGTGCTTTTTTGGTGCCCAAAATAGGTATTATTAGGCACCAAGTCCCTAAAATAGGTGGTATGATGAATGTTTTGAGTGGTGCAACCCTCTTTTGTAAAATCACTCGTACACCTAACATCTTCATGGTGTGTGTACATAGGGACCCATTAGGTAGGTTTGTTCTTATTTTTAGTTTCAATACAAACTTAGGTACTCATATGGGACACCTTAGGTTTGTCATACTTTTTGGTAGGAATAATCAATATGAAAATACAGAAAAAGGTATGTTTTATTGCGTTACTTTTCTTAATTTTTCAAATAGTGATCAACGGGTTCCCATGAACCCTAAGAGAATAAAGGTCATTCCTGAGTGGCTCACTCCACCAAGTATAAGAAAAATTTGGGGCTTCCATGACTTAACAAACTTTTACAAAAGGTTTGTCCCATATTTTTCTATACTTGTAGCACCACTCATTGAGTTGGTGAGAAACCATGTTCCTTCATGGGAAGATGCCCAGGAAATGGGTTTTCAGACCTTACCTTACTTCAACATACCAAACACCACTAATACATGTGTTTTTGTTCTTTTTACAGGTGTTGAGGGAAGGAGCCCAGAGTATGATGAAACTCGGGATTTGAGGTCAAATCCTTTCCAAGGTGGAGGGAATGATGCAATCCTACCCCGCAAGGGCATTGGCTAGAAGACTCCAAGTAGATTGGGCTAGAGATCCAAGGAAAGGCCCTAGGGTTCTCATGAGCCTTAGGGTAGATTTCGAGCCCATGGGCTAAGTATGAGCCCTCTTATCTTTGTAAATATTAGAATAGGTTATTCCTTCGTCTAGGCCTTGTATTTTGGTCATTCTAGTAGTATAGGGTTTTAGCCTTGTATTTCGGGGCATTTTGAGTTGTCTTTGTAATAAGGACATTTTTTTTGTTATTTTCATGTTTTTTGTCATGAGGGTGAGCTTAGCTATTATAGGGGGTGTGTAGCTAAGCTCTAGCTTCTCATCTCAAGGAGGTGAGCTTAGCTATTAGAGAGGTATGTGTAGCTAAGCTCTAGCTTCTTAAGGAATCTTCTTAAGGAAGCTTCTCAAGGAGGTGAGCTTAGTTATGAGAGGGGTATGTGTAGCTAAGCTCTAGCATCTCAAGGAAGTTTTCTCAAAGAAGCTTCTTAAGGAAGTTTTCTCAAGAAAGCTTCTCAAGGAAGCTACCTAGTCTATAAATAGAAGCATGTGTAACACTTGTTGGAACTTTGATGAATGAGAGTCTTGTGAGACACAACTCAAAGTTCAACTTCTCTCCCTTTTTCTTCCTTCAATTTCGTGCTCCCCCCTCCCTCTTTCTCTCCCTCTTTCTTTTCCTCCATTGAAGCATCCTCTCCAAGCTTCTTATCCAAGGCTCATCTTGGTGGTGAAGCTCATTCTTCCATGGCTTATTCCTTAATGGATGGCGCCTCCTCTCACCTCCTTTCCTTTGTCTTCCGCTGCATCTCCATGGTGGAAAATCACCATTAAAGGACCCCATTGAAGCTCAAAGATCCAGCCTCCATAGAAGCCCCACAAGCAAGCTTCCATCAATACGGCTTGAACGCAACATGTGCATATCATGGAGGAGCCCTGGGGCATTCCATTGACCACTGTATGACCCTGAAGCATAAGGTGCAAAGTCTAATTGATGTGGGCTGACTGAAATTTGAGGAGAATTGCTTGTTGAATCCTAACACTAACAAGCGACACCACACATGGGGCAATTTTGAAAGCTATTGTTAGATGTCTCTAATGACTCATCAGGATCTTCAAGTTTATGCCATTATTGTAAACCATAGTTACAATGCTAAATAAAATGGATAAATCTGACATCTTTGTCCCTCATCGTCTCGTAATTACATCTTTGCTTCCACTGGAATGTGGGTGCAAGCCATTGGTTTGTTTGCTCGAGCGACATGCGCTCCTGAGTGCTGACTTCCAAGACCGTTCAATCAGAGATTACTCATCTTGCACGTTGGTGGGGGTGCCGTAAAACAACGAGTAAAGTTCAAAACAAATAAGTTTCAAAATAAAAAAAAAGGAGTTCAAAAAGAAAAAAAAAAGCATTTGATTGACTGTGTTTTCAAGACGTTCATGTGACCTCGTTTTATTATTCCGAAAAGTTCGTCTTTTTAGAGAGAAGTGAGTTATCAAGAATAGGATGTGGGACAAATGGCCTCAGTTATCTTAAGAAGGGGGGTTGAATTAAGATATAAAGACTATTCCCCAATTAAACTTTCACTCTCTCTTTTTGGATTAACAATGCACCCTTAACATGAATTACTCAAAAGACAATTCAAAATAAACTTCTTTAAAGCAAAAGATAAATAGCAATAAATAAAAGAAGTTTAAGGGAAGAGAGGAATGAAAACTTGATTTATATTGGTTCGGCCGCTTCCCGTGCCTACGTCTAGTCCTTAAGCAACCCACTTGAGATTTTCCACTCTCTTTGTAAAACTCCTTTTACAAAGTCTGAACCACACAGGGACAACCCTTCCCTTGTGTTCAAGAATCCTCTACAACAAGAGACCCATGGTCTCTTAATCCGTTTTCAGAAATAAGAAGAAGAGAAGAAGAAATCTCTCTTAAAAGAGATAGATTGTACAATGAAGACCAATCAAAATTCCTTATTGAATATGCAAGTGGTTGACCAAGGAATCTTTTTGAGAGGATAAAGACATTTCAATTCAGAAAAACTCTTAATCTTTTGAGAGGATAAAAATTTTGGGCAATGAAAACTCTCTTTAAATTCGTGTTTCCAAGTCACCTTTAATGGCCATTCATAAAACATTTGAATAGATGTGACTCTTGGAAATTATTTTCTGAAAATCTCCTCTGGTAATCGATTACAAGACTTGTGTAATCAATTATAGGCTTTAAAATTTGAATTAAAACGTTGAATAAACTGTTGGTAATCGATTACCATCCATGTGTAATCGATTACACATTATAAATTTTGAATTCAAATTTCTAGTGACTGTTATAAACATTTTCAGCTGCCGGTAATCGATTACCAGAGAGTAAATCTCAATTTAAAATGATTTAGATGGAATTCTTTGGCCAAACCTTTAGCTTTTTCAATTTGGAAACTTCTTCCTAAGATTCTAGAGATCAACTTGATCATATATCTTGATTTCTTGGATTCTTGACTTAGAAGCACTTGATCCTTTGGCATCATCAAAACATCAAAACATCTTGCTTCTACATAGGAGTCATTTGACTTAATCCACCAACTAAAAATAAATCCTTCAACTATTTATCGTCCTTGGAAAGTTCTTTTTGCGAGAATTAACTGCTTCTTTCATTATTCCTCACTACGAGGTTGTGAAAACAAGACAACGATTGGTACCTCAAAGCCTTACACTGGGGCAATGAGGGGCACCGTGCATGAACCTCAAGCGAACCTAGGGCAGATTAGAAGTTTTCACCCAATAGGTTCCCAGCTATGAGGTCATGACGAAAGACAACGATTGGTACCTCAAAACCTTACACTGGGGCAATGAGGGACATCGTGCATGAGCCTCAAGTGAACATAGGGGCAGATCAAAAGTTCTCACCCGTCGATGTTTTTAAACAAAAGAATGGGGGACAAATTCTGGAATTTCAATGGATTGCCGTCACTCCAAAATGGTCAAGTGACTAAATCAAACAGAACATACACTCTGAGGGAGTTCCCGGAGAGATTTCCAAAAGATAGGATAAGGTTGCATGAATTATCACCTCTTTCAAAAGGACAGTCAATTTGCATTTTCCAAAAAAATTAAATCAAAATCAAAATCATAAAATAGGGAAAGAATGTCATGAAAATTGTACAACTTTCCATTACATATCATTGTTTCATATGAAGTTCGCATTTACCAAATTTCACGACAAAGATTGCATGCATTTGCATCCCTAAAAATCATGTTAACTGCATAGATTTCCTGCATCTAATGTCCAAATCTTGTGAATTTCAATGAGTCAATCTCATGTTTTCTTATAAGGGTGGACCCTTGGGTACTAGAACCTGTCGCCTTTAGAGGACTACACGTCCTCACCTTTCGAGGGCTACATGCCCTCGCCTTTAGAGGACTACATGTCCTCACCTTCAGAGGACTACACGTCCTCGCCTTCAGAGGGTCATGTACCTTCACCTTCAGAAGACTACACGTCCTCGCCTCCAGAGGACTACATGTCCTCGCCTTCAGAGGACTACACGTCCTCGCCTTCAGAGGACCACACGCCCTCGCCTTCATAGGACTACACGTCCTCACCTTCAGAGGACTACACGTCCTCACCTTCAAAGGGTCATGTACCTTCGCCTATGTAGGGCTACACGCCCTCACGTTCAGAGGACTACACGTCCTCATCTTCAGAGGACTACACGTCCTCACCTTCGTAAGACTACACGTCCTCCACTTCAGAGGGCCAAACATCCTCATCTTCAGAGGACTACACGTCCTCACCTTCATAGGGCTACACGCCCTCACCTTTAGAGGGCTGCATGTCCTCGCCTTCAGAGGACTACACATCCTTCATTTCAGAGGACTACACGTCCTCGCCTTCAGAGGGCTACACGCTCTCGCCTTCAGAGGGCTACACGCTCTCGCCTTTAGAGGGCTACACGCTCTCACCTTCAGTGGGCTCCACATCCGCACCTTAAGAGAATTTAAGGTCCTCTGCCCTTGATGCTTAACCGAGATTTGTGCTCCCGTTTAAGGGGCTAGTAGTTTCCTTTTATCAACTTTGGGGCCACCCCTTGATCCTGGAGGAGGGCCAACTATGCAAGTACAACCAGAGGAGGAGGCTATCATGCAGCTACTGTGCATACCGGGGCAAGATTTCACCCGTGCCACTGCAAAGAGACGAGTATGGATCATGCGCACCAACATGACCACTCTTACACAGATATAAATGACGTTGCTACTTAGCAACATTCTGCCCAGCGACCACAATGCCGATCTCCCCCTGCGAAAGTATCGGTTGGTCTGTGCCGTCACAACATAGGTAAGTATGCATATGGTCCAACTGATTTCTAATGCTATCTACTATTTGCAGGGGTCGCACCCACAAGACACCCAGTGGAACCGGAGAAATCCAACAGGGCCCTGGGGTTTCCAGCTCTGGTTATGGGCCTCTATCAGTCCTACAGGGTGCTCGTACCCCCCGGCAAGGTCACGCCATCATGACATAGGTAAGTATGCGTATGGTTCAACTGATTTCTAATGCAATCTACTATTTGCAGGGGTCGTGCCCACAGGACACCTAGTGAACCCGAAGAAGTCCAACAAGGTCCTGGGGTTTCCAGCTCTGATTACGAGCCTTTGTCAGTTTTACGGAGTGCCTGTCACCCCCAGCAAGGTCATCAAGCCCCCTATTAACCGGGCTTTCATCAAGAAGTACTGCGCCCCCCAGATAGGCGCAGGGCGAGACACCACAACAGCCTGGGGATAGCCGGCAGCGGGCATTAAACGCACCGCCGCCACCTCTAGAGTTCACCTCAGCTCATCCATAAAAGGTTAGAGTGTTGCCTACGACCCGTGGTCGACCAGCAGGCGACCAAGTCCAAAGCCAAAGGTAAGCAAAGTACTAGGTCCGTGACCGACAAGTCATCGTGCGTCCATCTCAAGACGTTAAAGAAGCGCTACTAGGAGGCAACCTAGTACCTTTTGAATCTATGCTTGTTATTTGATCACTTTTTGTAGTAGGACACGCCTAGTTGTTCATGATCCTAGGAATTTAACTAAAACAAGCACAAGCTCGGAAGGTAGTCATACCTCAAAAAATATATATATGTATGTTTAGGTAGCAAGATACCTTAGATATGCATGTATGTAGCAAAAAGATACCTCACCAATATATATATATATATATATATATATATATATATATATATATATATATATATATATATATATATATATATATATATGTATGTATGTATGTATGTATGTTTAGGTAGCAAGATACCTTGGATATGCATGTATATAGCAAAAATACCTCACAAAAATATACACGTATTTAGGTAGCAAAATACCTCATGAAAAAAAGAAAAAAAGGGGAAAAAACAAAAACAAACAAGAAAAAGAAATAAACAAATGATAAAAAAAAGAGAAAATAAAAAAAAAGTTGTCTAGCTAAAAAAACAACATGCTTGTGAAAAGAGA
Source organism: Glycine max (assembly GCF_000004515.6). Taxonomy (NCBI): domain Eukaryota; kingdom Viridiplantae; phylum Streptophyta; class Magnoliopsida; order Fabales; family Fabaceae; genus Glycine; species Glycine max. The sequence continues at coordinate 22,824,626 of NC_038242.2, forward strand.
TAACTTCCAACTTTTCTTTGAAAAAATTCACTAATCATAACCAGTTTTTGAAAGAAAATGTGTGTACACACCTGAAGGGTAAATGCTGTGAAAGTTTTTCCGAACACCCAAGATAGACTCGGATGAATGCACAAATTGATAAAAGAACATATTTTGGAAACATTGGGTTGACTAAAATAGAGAAAATGAATTATGAGCCCTAGCATCACATGACCAAAATTTTTTCGACACTTGAGTGTCCGCATAGGTGCATGCATGACTAGTTTTGCATACAATTTCCAAATCATCATTGTTGCATTTGTGTCATGGAAATAATGTGGGACATCCCCTTTTATCCTTGAACTAAACCAAGCCCTGACATATATCATGTCCAGCCGTGCTACAAGCCTTGAGCCAAAATCCCAACTTACCATAAACCTTGACCCAGGGTGAGAATATCAATCCTTGCCCTTGGAAGAAAACACAAAAAGAAGGAAAATCCCCAATCAAAGAAAGGGAGAAAGCAAAAAAGGAAAGAAAATTCCCAATTAAAAGAGGGAGAGAAAGCAAAAAAATGGAAGAAGAAAGAAAATCCCCGATCAAAGATCGGAAGAAAATAGGATAAACATGCAGAAAGGTCTTTGGACCAAACAATATCTGAATAATACAGAATTGTCACCAGGTAAACAAGAAAAGAAAGGAAACCACGACCTAAAGTGGTCCTCTCCCTTTGATTGCCAACCAAAATCCTGTGTGTCAGCGACTTTTTTGCCCCGCACTAAACAAAAACAGAAAAGGAAAAGGCCAAAAACATTCAAAGCCAAAATTCCCACAAAAAAAACACCATTCCCAAGAAAAAGTCCTATTGATCCATGATCACGCATGTAATTTTTGATTTGATAGGAAATGATTTGCAAGATCAAGTCATGGCATATCTATGGTTCGGAATTAGGACGAAACACTTACCTGTGTGAGATTAATACACTTTGAGTGATTTTCTTCTATTTTTGTTGAACCCAGTGTTTCCTCTAAATGGTCATTTAGAACGAAATGCTAAACATCCAAAATCTCATTTATGGTTACGAGAGAATTTCATCAGCATACTCTCCTTCCCCGGTAGACACATTGTTTTTCATCCGAAAAACATATGTTGCTCTGATTAGTTGGAAGTTTTGTCTCTTTACTAAAGCATGTTCGCATTTTAGTGAAGAAAACACTGAGACTATTTTTAGTCTCACAAGTTATCCAGAACTACGTAGGTCTGAGTTCCTCATTGAGGATACGTAGGAGCAAGAGCCTCGCTTTTGTCGACCGCCCCATAATTTCTGTCATACTAACCCTGGAGTCACGTGACATGCGGAGATACCCGAGTGGTTATCCGTTTAAACTTTCTTTTGCTATCTCTAAGACTCAAAGCATAATAGCACGCAGAGACTAACTTCGTCTTCTGCACCCTTTGTCAATCACGGCCAACAAGCCCGTTGACACGTGGAGATTTACGTCATCTTCCGCACAGACAATTTCTGTCATACTGACCCTGGAGTCACGTGACATGCGGAGATACCCGAGTGGTTATCCGTTTAAACTTTCTTTTGCTATCTCTAAGACTCAAAGCATGATAGCACGTAGAGACTAACGTTGTCTTCTGCACCCTTTGTCAATCGCGGCCAACAAGCCCGTTAACACGCGGAGATTTGCGCCATCTTCCGCGTAGACAATTTCTGTCATACTGACCCTGGAGTCACGTGACATGCGGAGATACCCAAGTGGTTATTCGCACTTTTAAAACTTTCTTTTGCTATCTCTAAGACTCAAAGCATGATAGCACGTAGAGACAGATTCTGCGACATTTATCATTTAGGAGCAGCGAGTCGAGTGGTAAACGCACATAGACGAATTTTGCGCCCTTTGCCATTCAGATTTCGCAAATTGGGTGATAAACGGGCATAGACGAATTCTGTGCCCTTTATCATTCAGGAATAACAAGTTGGGTGGTAAACACGCAGAGACAGATTCTGCGTCCTTTATCATCCAGGAGCAGCAAGTCGAGTGGTAAACGCGCATAGACGAATTCTGCGCCCTTTGCCATTCAGATTTCACAAATTGGGTGATAAACGCGCATAGACGAATTATGTGCCCTTTATCATTCAGGAACATCAAGTTGAGTGATAAACGCACAAAGACAGATTTTGCGCCCTTTGTCATTCAGATTTCGCAAGTCAAGTGATAAACGCGCAGAGACAGATTCTGCGCCCTTTGTCATTCAGGGACAGTAAGTCGAGAGGTGGGCGGAGACAAATTATGGTCATTCCGCACACCTTTTCGCCATCCAGAGGCGATCGTGTCCGGTGGCACGCAGAGACAAATTATGGTCATTCTGTGTCTCGCCGCCCAGGCTCGGTCATGTCCAACAAAACGCAGAGACAAATTATGGTCATTCTGTGTCTTGTATCAACCAAGAGGAACAAATTCGACAGTATCAGGATGATGTGTCAGTACTGATCATTTTCAAATTTTTGCAGGTTCCGCTTGCAGGGAGGTTCACTGGCCGAATGGTGTTTCGCTCGAATGAAATTAGTGTCTTATCTTTACTTCCCTTTTATCTCCAATAAAAGACAAGTAAAGAGGGGCAACAGTCATACCCTAATTTCGTCCGGAGACCATCTGTTGTTGGGATGCGACCCTCGTTTGACCACTTCGAGGTATTTGGCATCCATCATTAGGCAATTTGTGAAGTTTCGAGACATGCCGAAAGCCAAAAGGAAAGCGTTGTAGCACAATCCGTGAAGTTCTGTGACATGTTGAGGTGCTTCCGTAACGTGTCCGTAACGTTTCCGTGAAGAAAATCCAAGCCGAGGCGCTTCCGTAACGTGCCGTAACATTTTCGTGGGTGATTTCGCGAAGATTTTCAACCATACTTTGACGTTCTTCGTTCGTTCTTCGTCGTTCTTCGGTCTTCAACCAGTAAGTTCCCGAAATTGAACTTTTCAATTCATTCTATGTACCCTTAGTGGTCCTCATTTGTTTTCACGTGCTTTTATTTTCGTTTCATTTACTTTCCGTACCCCCTTTTGACGTGCTTTAGTCATTTACTAAAGTCATTTTCTCGCCTAATCAAAAAATAAAATAAATTTCCACCGATCATTTGAATTGTAATATCCGTTAATTTCTGTTAAAATGAAATCCGACCGTTCGGTCATGCTGTAACCACGTTGGAAACCAAAAAGAGGTAAAATAATAATATAATAATCAAAAAATATCTTTTAGTAAAATAAAACAAAAAAATCAATCGGACGTTTCTCTTTGGGATTTTTCTTTCTTAATTGAATTGACTAATAACCAAAGTGAAACTAAGGCTAAAATCAATTCATAAACCAAAATTTTGTCATCGCCTAAAAAAGCCATTTTCAAAGGTCCAACGCCTTGAAATGGTCTTTTCCGCTTTTATTGGTTAAGTGTAGATTTCTAAAAAGCCTAAAATCAATATGTAACTTTGTTACCTCTTTCAAAAATAAAGAAATCATTAATGGTCCAATGCCTTAATGTTTTCTCACTTTTCAAAAGAATTGAAAGATTGTCTAATGGTCCAACGCCTTAAATGACCTTTCATTCAATAAAAACATATCTTGCAAAAAAAGGATAAAAAAATAACCAACATGCTTTGTTCACAAAAGAACTACGTAGGTGTGATTTTCTCATCACAATTGAGGAATACGTAGGAGCAAAGGGAAACCCCCTTGTCGACCACAAAAAGATAAAAACATAAAAAGGCATAAAAAAGACATAAGAACGTAAAAAGGGAAAAGAATATAAATTGAAGTCATATTTGCACATTTGATTAAAGGTTGTCGTCTCTTGTGGCGGACGTGTGGGGTGCTAATACCTTCCCCGTGCGTAAATACAACTCCCGAACCTTTCACTTAAAAGTTCGAAGATCATGTCTTTTCCGGTTTTTCCGACGTTTTCCTCAAATAAACGTTGGTGGCGACTCCACGCGTATTCCTTTCTTGGAACACGCACACACGAGTCACGCGTCGCCCTCTCGCCGAAGGGTAGGTTGTGACAGTTAGTCACCAAAGTGATCAAATTTATAAGGTTATTTAATTCCAAATTAATGATTCTTTCAATTACTAATAGAATAATGGATGCTAAATTATATGATTATTGGTTTATGGGTAATTGAAATTCGTTGTTATAAGGCATTCATGGATCGCCCAAAGGTTGATTAGTTGTTCTTATAATAATGAATATAATTGTAGGCGATTTATGTGTATCATTAGTTTTATTTATATGCCTAAAGGAAATAGATACTACTAATTGGTGCATATTTAATTTCCAAATAATGTTAAGAATTTTTATTAGCATCGTTATGTTTGTGTGTTTTGTGTTGGTGTATCACCCAAAGGAGAACATCAATATACATTGACCGTTACCTGCATGAATCATATGTATGACATGTATTTTATGTCTCAAAACACTTATGTGAATTTTTTTATGTAATACATGTTCTGAATTCATTGAATCATCTGTACCAATTTTAATGGGCTTAACTTCTCTGACTGAAATGAGCAAGTCCAATTTTACTTTGGTGTTTTGGATCATGATCTTGCTATGTTGGAAGAGAAGTTTGTTATTATTATTGATGCTAGTAGCAATGAAGAGAAAGCCCAATTTAAAGCTTGGGAAAGATCTGATAGACTCAGCCTAATGTTAATGAGAATGACTGTTGCAAACAGTATTAAGACAACTCTCCCTAAAATTGAAAGTACTAAAAAGTTTATGGGATTAGTGGGAGAGCGTTCTCAATCAGCTGATAAGTCTGTTGCTGGGACATTAATGGGTACATTGACCACCATGAAATTTGATGGTTCACATATGAACATGTCATTGAGATGACAAACATTGCATCAAGACTTAAGACCTTGGGAATGGCTGTGAATGAGAACTTTCTTGTTCAGTTTATTCTAAACTCATTATCGTCTAAATATGGCCCATTCCAAATGAGCTATAATACCATGAAAGATAAATAGAATGTGCATGAATTGCACAATATGTTAGTTCAGGAAGAAACGAGGTTTAAGAATCAAGGAAGTCACTTAGTTCATTATGTAAGCCACCGAGGGAATCAAGGAGCTAGAAAAAGATTTATGAAGAAGCATGATAAAGGCAAAAGGCCATTAAAGATCAATGGCGGTCCTGTGCAAATCCAGAAAAAGCATCAAAGAGCAATAATTGTCAATTTTGTAGGAAATCAGGACATTTCTAGAAGGATTGCCTAAAGTGCAAGTCTTGGTTTGAAAAGAAAGGTGAGCTTAATGCTCATGTATATTTTGAATCAAACTTAACTGAAGTTCCCCATAATACATGGTGGATTAATTCTAGATGTACGACTCATGTTTCTAACATTATGCAGAGATTCTTTACAATCCAAACCATAAGCCCAAATGAGAAGTTCATTTTCATGGGGAATAGAGTGAAAGCTCTAGTGGAAGCAGTTGAGACTTATTGTTTAAAACTCGACATTGGACATCGTTTAGATTTACTGGAAATTCTTTATGTACCTAGTTTATCTAGGAATTTAGTTTCATTAACTAAACTTGATGTTACTGGATACTCTTTTAATTTTGATAATGGATGTTTCAATTTATTTAAGCATAATCATCTTATTGGTACTAATATTCCTTGTGATAGTTTATATAAATTGAAATTAGACAGTTTGTATGCTGAAACTGTTTTAACTCTGTATCATAATGTTGGCACTAAACGCAGTTTAGTGATGAACGATATGCTTTCTTGTGGTATAAATGTTTAGGTCACATTTTAAGAGAAAGGATGGAAAGATTAATAAAGAATGAAATTCTTCCTTATCTAGATTTTACGGATCTAAATATTTGTGTGGTTTGTATTAAGGGAAAACAAGCAAAACATACAAAGAAATGAGCTACAAGAAGCACTCAACTTCTTGAAATTGTGCATACTGATATTTATGGACCTTTTGATGTTAGTTCTTTCGGAAAGGAAGGATACTTTATCACCATTATTGATGATTGTTCATGTTATGATTATGTCTACTTACTGCCTAAGATTTCTTAGGCAATGGATGCCTTAGAAATTTACTAGAATGGAGTAAAAAGGCAATTAGACAGAAATGTGAAAATTATTAGATATGATAAAGGTGATGAGTATTACGGAAGATATAATGAAACTGGGCAACACCCATGTCCATTTGCTAAGCTTCTTCAGAAACGTGGCATGTGTGCGCAATACACAATGCCCGGTACACCACAACAAAATGGTGTATCAGAAAGACGTAATAGAACTTTAATGGATATGGTTAGGAGTATGTTAATCAATTTGACTTTACCCGTATCTTTGTGGATGTATGCCTTCAAAACTGCCATGTATTTGTTGAATGGGGTTCTTGGTAAGGCAGTTCCAAAGACACCTTTTGAACTGTGGACAAATAGGAGACCTAGTACAAGACACCTGCATGTTTGGGGTTGCCAGGCAGAAATAAGGATTTATAATCCACAAGAAAGAAAATTGGATGCAAGAACAATCAGTGGATATTTCATTAGTTATCCAGAAAAATCAAAGGGGTATATGTTTTATTGTCCTAATCATAGTATGAGAATTGTCGAAACTGGAAATCCAAGGTTCATTGAAAATGGTGAAATCAGTGGGAGTGTAGTTCCACGACAAGTGGAAATTAAAGAAGTTAGAGTGCAAGTCCTTTTAGCTTGTGCCTCTAGCAGTAAGGTGATTGCTCTTTTTAGTTGTTGTTACAAAATTAATGAAGATGAGCAACACAATAATGAACCCATGATGGATAATGAACCTATTATGGAAGAACCACAAGAAGTAGCATTAAGGAGGTCTCAAAGAGAAATGAGACAAGCTATTTTGAATGATTATGTGGTATACCTACATGAAACAGAAACAAACTTAAGCATTAATGATAATGATCCAGTTTTGTTTTCACAAGTTGTAAGTTGTGATAATTCTGAGAAGTGGTTGAATGTCATGAAAGAAGAGATAAATTCCATGGAACATAATGGTGTTTGGGACCTTGTAGAATTACCAAAGGGTTGTAAGAGAGTTGGTTGTAAATGGGTCTTCAAGACTAAACGTGACTCTCATGGCAACCTTGAACATTACAAGGCTAGACTTGTTGCTAAGGGATTTACTTAGAAAGATGACATTGATTATAAAGAGACATTTTTACCAATCTCATGAAAGGATTCTTTCAAGATTAGCATGACATTAGTAGCCCATTATGACTTGGAGCTACATCAAATGGATGTGAAAACCACCTTTCTTAATGGAGATTTAGAGGAGAATGTTTATATGGACCAACCAATGGGATTCTCAGTTGAAGGAATGAAACACATGGTGTGCAAATTAAAGAAATCAATATACAGTCTTAAGCAAGCTTCCCGCCAATGGTATTTGAAGTTTAATGATACCATTGTTTCCTTTGGATTTAAGGAAAATACTATAGATCAATATATATATATATATATATATATATATATATATATATATATATATATATATATATATGAAGGTCAGTGGGAGTAAGGTTATTTTTTAATTCTGTATATGATATCTTGCTTGCAGCTAATGATCTTGGTCCTCTTCATGAGACTAACAAGTTTCTTTCTAGTAACTTTGAAATGAAGGATATGGGTGAGGCAAACTATGTGATAGGAATAAAAATATTCCATAATGGATCACAAGGATTGTTAGGCTTACCTCAGAAAGCATATATCAATAAAGTACTAGAGAGATTCAAGATGGAAAGGTGTTTAATATCATCTGTTCTAATTTAGAAAGGAGACAAATTTAGTCTCGCACAATCTCCTAGAAATGATATGGAATGAAAACAAATGGAAGCAATGTTGTATGCATCAATTGTTGTTGCATCTGAAAGCTAAATTTGTAGTATGTTTTGAGGCTACAATTCAGGCTAATTGGCTGCGGAACTTTATTTCAGGGCTTGGAATTGTCGACAGTATTGCTAAGTCGCTAAAAATGTATTGTGATAACTCCCCAACAATATTTTTGTAAGAACGACAACCACTCTAAGGGTGCTAAGCATATGAAATTGAAGTACTTTGTCATGAAGGAAGAAGTTCAGAAACAAAGAGTGCCAATAGAACATATTAGCACAAACCTTATGATAATTGACCCTTTGAATAAGGGATTACCGCCCAAGAAATTGTAGAACATGTTGAAAGTATGGGCATTATTGTTATTGATGATCATAAGTGTAATTTATCTTATGCATTTTAGTGACACTCTGAGCTCAATTATGATATGTTTCTAATTACATGTTCTCTATGTTTGCATGCATGTTTGTGTTAGAGTAATGTTAATAGGTTTTGTCTTGAATGAAGACATTATGTTGGACCAATTATGTACTCCTAACTAATGATCATATTAAGGAAAAGACTAATTTGTAGTACATGGAAGGAACTATGTCGATTAGATGATGTACAACTGTCATGACTCGAATTGGTTCCTATTCTTAATCATGAAATTATGATGTACCCAACGTATAGAACAATTTAGTCATTTTTAATGCGCATTATGTTAGTTAATCTATTTATTTATTTAGTCCATAATGTTTATTAATGTCACATGAGCCAAGTGGGAGAATGTTAAAATTAATGTCTCATGTGAGAGACATGTGACTTATGTAGGGACTAATAAATAAATAATTAATAATTAAGGACTAAATTGTAATTGAGCTTAATAGGAGAAATTTCTAGAGTTAACTGCTACTTGATGGGAGTAGTGGTTATAAAAGAGGGTTAATACCCACTAACGTGAAATAAGGTCCCCTTCCTAACAGAAAAGTGTTTTCTCTCACCTATAGCCATCACGAACATAGAGAGAGGCGGAAAGAAAGGTCTAAGGAAGTAAAATCTTATTTCTCTCATCTTCCAAGGAAATCAAAGTACACCGGAGAGAAGTCTTCCTATGGAGAAAAGTACAAATCTTCTTATGGAGAAAGATACGTATTATTTGTTTATTTGTTGTTTGTGAGAATCATAGGTTTCAAGATCATGTTGGTTTCTTATAATTGGTAATCTAGGAAATCCCTTAAGAATTTTACACTAAAAATATATTCTTAGTCCCAACATGTCAATGTGTCTTGCCATGTAATATTGGAGGTATTTTTCAATTTTACCACTTTTCTAGATCAAATTTCATTAAAATAAAATCAATGATATGAATAAAAAATTTATAAATTTATAAATAATATCATAATGTTTTCATGAAAAAACAAACATATTCATGTCAACGATAAATTTACTTACTAAGTACAAAAGCATGATGGTGAATAACAACAAATTCATATATTAGAATTCCAAAGCATTTCAAAATTCATAGCCAATAGAAAACAAAATTATAATGGGGGATGATACATACATCTAGATTGTAAACCACGATGTCTCCTGCGCGAATAGGATCTTTGCTCATGTGTAAGAACAAAATATCACCCTGTAGCAGAATCATAAGCTTCAAAAGTAAGGACAAAATAAAATGCCAATATCATTTACATTATTTCCACGCGCTGAAATAAACCAAAACTAAAAATAAAATAAAAAGGAGCGACACTAACTCTTCGGAATCCTGGTTCCATGCTACCAGAGATAACAACAACAACAGGTGTTCCACTACCGGTAACACACATTAACCCTTTCCACATTACAAGAGTGAATGATGCAATTAAGCCTGAAACATGCTGCAAGAGTAACTAGATTCTTAGACATGATTTGTTAATTAATTAATTAATTCTTATGTTGAATTGATGATAGTGAAAAGGAAGGAGAAGAGTGGAGCATAGTACCAACACTGATGAGTTCCGTTAGATTTTGTCTGAATTGCATTGGTTTGATAGTTTTTGAGACCCAATCCATTGTGTTATGTTATCTTGTCTATGCATAGCGATTAGGTTTTCTTTATTGCAATTGAATCTGAATGAGGGATGCTTTATATATACCCCGCTCTTGCATGTTAATTACACAATAAGTATTTATGTAAGCCACAATAAAAAGGTATTAATGTAAGCATGTGACTGAGTTTTGACTTTTTTTAGATGCTGAGCTTTGACTTTAAATTTTGACTTTTGACCATTACATGGTTCCTTCAATGTCTATGCGACACGTGTCCTTTCTCTTTGAAGATATTTCTCATAAAAGTAATAATATTACTATGTTGTGCCAATAGAAGTTTCAAACATGACATTATTCATTCCTTATATTATTTATATGAATTTAATTGAAATGCATTTACATTTAATGATGAATCATTATATAATTAAAAATTATTAGAATTGTACAATCATTATTTTAAAAAATCATTTTTATTTAAGATCAGATATAAAAAATTACATTGTCAATCAATTAAAATTTATTTGTTTTACAAATATTGAAATGATTATTTCAATTTAATCATTAATCTTGCATTCAAATCTTATCATGTAACCGCGTTAAACATTCACATCAAGAAATTTATTGAATCTCTTTTGATTAAATCAATTGGATCTTGGCCAATTTGAATTGATGATCAAGATTGGAGTGTTTGGTTTGTGATCACTATTAATGCTTGAGGAGTCCTAGAAACACTCTAACACTCTTCTATTGGTTAAAAATGATTAAAAACTACATCGTTAAGAGAGAAAAATTAATAAATAAGGTCTGGAATCCATTAATTTCAATTAATTTTAACTAGCAAGATAGAATGTATTAAAAAAAGTATACTACTTATATTTTGCTCAATGTTATTTGAATAGTAAAAAAAGTGGTTATCTTTGTGATTTATAAATTAGGGTTGTGGGTATTGTGGTTGTTGTGCTGAGAAATTATTGTTATTATATATATATATATATAAAACGTGAGATAAAAAAACAAAATAAAGGAAAACCAAAATTACATCATCAACAAATTTGATTAAATGTCACCAATTCAATGTGAAATTTCATATCAATATGTTTGGTTTAAACATGATACACATGATTCTTTGTCAAATCAATAGCACAACACTCTCATTATCACGATATAATTGAACTCTCTAGCTCCATGGAGGTCCATGTGCTAGGGGGAATTTTTTTACATAATTATTTAAATATCAAATTCTACTAAATAATTATTGAGTGTAATATAATCTAATAATCTAATCTAATCTAATCCATCTAATAATAGAAAATTTGTGAATTCATTCTTTGTTATTACATGCATAGACAAATTTTCAAGGATTATATAACAATTAAAGCAATGAAAAGCACAAAAAAGCAAGCTAGGACTCAAAGAGAAACCTAGAATGGCTCTAGAGTAGAGTAGAAAAACTAAAAAAAAAAGACTCAAGAAACCTCTAGTTTTGGCACTTGTTTTCACAATAATTTTCAATTGAAATTTCAGAACTAGGATAGGTATAAAATAGGCACCAATTATAGAACAAATTATGAGCCAAAACAACATGCACACTTTCCTTTCACTTTTTTTTTTCTTGGACACTGATTTTTCTGCCAACTTGTGCGATTTTTCTTATTTTTTATTTTACTCAAAATCGCTTGGTTCTTTTTTTATAATTTTGGTCCAGATGTTTAGAAAATTCAGTAAACATTTCAGCTCAAAAAACGTAGTGACCAATTCCCACTAATTTATACAAGTTCGTATGTTCAAGCTGCCAGCACCAGCGATTTCAACCTCGAAATCAAGAGTAGTGTTTATGTTGCTTAAGGCTTGGATAGTTACAATTTGTGTTTGCTTATGCTCAATTATCTTGAATAACACAATTCAAGAGAGCTTAAGACTTATTTTGATTCACAAATCCAGCCACAACTCAGCACCACAACTCAACTTCATCATAGGCATCATGCAAGAAACTTTGAAAACAAAAAAAAGTTCAAAAACAAGACTACTTCTAGGAATTGATTTAGAACATGTTATGAACTAAATAACATGCATGAATTAGACTCAAAATTCAAAAGATAGGCTAAGAATGACAAGAATACATGAACAAATGTATCTAGAATTCAATCAACAAAATAAAAATTCAGCACAAACTTAGAACATAATGTGACAATTACTATGACTAAACATGACTCTCAGACAACATGGATTAAGTGATTTACACTTACATTTTTGTGTTTTTTTTTCAAATCAATATTTTGGAAGAAAATTTAGATCTAAAGGTTCAGCACAAGAATATTATGAATGAAAAATGATAGAACCTAAAATCAACACAAAAAACATGATTCAAGAGTAGATCTACAAAATTTGAACCATAGAAATGCAAGAACAAGTGTAGATCTAAGATTTAATCGGTTTATTTTTTTGAATCTACTCTAAACAGAACCAACCCACAAGACAATGGAGGATATACAAGGAGAATAAGATGAAGAACAAGGAATTAAAGAGAATTCACCGAACAAAAAGATAGAGGAAGCAAAAGAACATCACCTAGATGAAGATGCTCTTGATACCACATGGTGTAAGCTCCATTGGAGCTTGTAGGCCTAGGATCTTCTTCATCAATGGATTCCTTTGCTTCTTGGAAGATAGATGGCAGCGGAATGGAGAAGGAAGAGAGAGAGGAGACGCCACTTCAAGGGGAAGATGAGTCTAGAAGAAGCTCACCACCATAGGAGGCCATGGATAAGAGCTTGTAGGAAGACGAAGATGAATGAAGGGAGAGGGAGAGAAGAGCACAAAATTTTATGCTCTAAAAGAGCTCTGAAATATGAAGTTAATATTCAAATGATTAAAGTTAAAAAAAATGCACACACATGACCTCTATTTATAGCCTAAGTGTCACACAAAATTGGAGGGAAATTTGAATTTCAATTAAAATTTCACTTGAATTTGTGGAGCCAAACATTGGAGCCAAAATTTCACTAATTATGATTAGTGAATTTTATTTATGGTTCAGCCCACTAATCCAAGATCAATTCCAAGATTCTCCACTAAGTGTGCTTAGGTGTCATGAGGCATGTAAAGCATGAAGGACATGCACAAAGTGTGACTATATGATGTGGCAATGGGGTGTAGTAAGCAAATGCTCACCTCCCCCTCTAAAATTTAATTGGATTGGGCTTCTACTAATTCAATTAAATTTATTTCCCAACACACATCAAATATTCACTTAGTGCATGTGAAATTACAAAACTTCCCCTAATACAAAAACTAGTCTAGGTGCCCTAAAATACAAGGGCTGAAAAATCCTATATTTCTAGGGTACCCTACCTACATTATGGAGCCCTAAATACAAGGCCCAAAAATAATGAAACCTTAATCTAATATTTACAAAGATAAGTGGGCTCGTACTTAGCCCATGGGCCTGAAATCTACCCTAAGGCTCATAAGAACCCTAGGGCATTCTCTTACATCTCTGGCCCAATCTACTTGGAGTTTTCTATCCAATGCCCTTACGGGGTAGGATTGCATCACTTTTACCTTTCGGGGTCCACCTGTATTCCTTTTTGACTTACGATGAAACCCAGTAATTTTCCTAACTTGACCCCGAAGGTGCACTTAGCGGGGTTCAACCTCAATCGATACTTCCTAAGCCTTTCGAACAACTTCCGCAAGTTGACAAGGTGTTCCTCCTCGGTTTTAGACTTGGCGATCATGTCGCTACATAGACTTCGATTTCTTGGTGCATCATGTCATGGAACAAAGCCACCATAGCCCGTTGATAGGTTGCCCCGACGTTCTTGAGCCCAAAGGACATCGCCTTATAGCAGAACATCCCTCACAGGGTGACGAAGGTGGTCTTTTGCATATCCTCTGGCACCATCTTTATCTAATTGTAGTCGGAGAAATCGTCCATGAAGGAAAACAAAGCAAAATTGGTCGTATTATCCACGAGGACATCGATGTGCGGTAGAGGGAAATTGTCTTTGAGACTGGCTCGATTTAGGTACCGATAATCCACACACATTCGTACCTTCCCATCCTTTTTAGGGACTGGCACAATGTTGGCAACCCATTTCGGGTATCGAGCAACAGCCAAGAAGCCAGCGTCAAACTGTTTCTTTACTTCTTCTTTTATTTTCAGGGACGTCTCAGTCTTCATCCTCCTCAGTTTTCGCTTTACCAAGGAACACTCAGGATTTAGAGGTAACTTGTGTTGTACGATGTCAGAACTCAAACCGGGCATATCTTGGTATGAGCAGGCAAAGATGTCTTGGTAGTCTTTCAACAGGGCCATTAATTCTTTACGGATGGGTGCGGTCATACCCATGCCTACTTTTACTTCCCTTTTTCCACTGCCGGTTCCTAAGTCTACGAATTCTGTCTCTTCTTGATGCGGCCTCATCTCTCGATCCTCCTGAGCGATTATCCTCTCTAGCTTTGGGGGAAGCCCTACATCCTCATCCTCTTCTTCCTCCATCCAACTTGCTTCTTGCTCGAAATCGACAGTCGGGTCCCCGGTATTAGTACCTTCACGGGACTCGTCGTCGGATCTGTATCATTTTAAGCGTAACAAGGAAATAAACATGCAAATGAATGAGAATGGGTGGAGGCGCAAGAACAGATGAAGAAAGATCTTTATATTATAACTTTAAGAACAAAAGACATAATGCCTTAACAAAAGGAAACCCTAAAGTCTAGGCCCGACTGTAGAGTTTTAAAGCTAAAACGGTTACATTATGCGTGTCGTGTAAACGTCCCATCGTTCCTCCACCTGCCAATTTCCTAGTTGGAAACCGGGAGAGCATGCCTGTACCAAATCCGATCTCCTCGGGGAGTCCTCATCGCATATCGCGGCGACTTGTCCTTCGCGTCTTAAACCCACACTTACGAAACTCCTACTGATGTGGCACGACGGAGTCTCTTTGGCTCGTTGTCCCGACCGCGGGCCTTGGCCTTTGTTCTTCCTTTCTGAGATGTTTTTCCTTATGTCAGCCTACGTAGGTTTATAGCCTAACCCAAACTTCCTGTGGTTTCCTCTGGTACTTACCAGGCTGGTCCTACCGCCGTTGTTCTTGCCCAAACCCATTCCGGGCTCGTAGCCGTGCCCCAACATCACCTGGGCCACCATTATTGCCGCATCGAACAGGCAGGGCTGCCTAGGGAGGGAATCTACGGAGGCGATGCTTACTACCTGTCATACCCTAATTTTTTCCGGGGACCATTGTTTGATGGCATGCAACCTTTGCTTGAACACTTCGAGGTACTTGGCACTCATTGTTGCACAATACGTGAAGTTCCATGACGTGCCGAAAGTCAAAAGAGGGCATTGTTGCACGATTAGTGAAGTTCCGTAACATGCCGGAAATCAAAAGGAAGCATTGTTACACAATCCGTGAGGTTCCATAACATTCTGAAAGCCAAAAAAGTGATGATTACATAATCCGTAAGGTTCCATAACATTACGGAAGGAAAACAAGTATCGTTACGGAATTCGTAAAATTCCGTAACGTTATAGAAAAAGAATCAGAAAAAAAAGGCAGGGGGTGTATTTAGTAAATAGGGGTTGCAAATAGCAACCAGGCCCACTTGGGCCTTCCAAGATGTTCCTCCAGAAGGCGGTGCCTTCTAGAGCAAGCAACCTAGCTCGCCTGGGCGAGCTGGGTGGCAAGATTCTCCCTCTTTTCCCTATAGATAGGGAGAGGAGGGAAGAACAAAAACGTTCAACCCTCCTGGTATCTGAGGATCACTTGAAATTAGTGAAAAAAAATTGTTTCCGTGAAGAAAATCCAAGCCGAGGCGCTTCCGTAACGCGTCCGAAACGTTTCCGTGCTTGATTTCGTGAAGATTTTCCGCCGTCTTTCATTCGTTCTACATCGTTCTTTAGTCTTCAACCGGTAAATTCCCAAAATCGAACTTTTCAATTGATTCTATGTACCCTTGGTGGTCCCCACTTGTTTCGCGTACTTTTATTTTCATTTCATTTACTTTCCGTACCTCCTTTTGACGTGCTTTAGTCATTTATTTAAGTCATTTTCTCGCCTAATCAAAAAATAAAATAAATTTCCACCGATCATTTGAATTGTAATATCTGTTAATTTCTTTTAAAATGAAATCCGACTGTTCGGTCATGCTGTAACCACGTTGGAAACCAAAAAAAAGGTAAAATAATAATATAATAATCAAAAAATATCTTTTAGTAAAATAAAACAAAAAAATTAATCGGACGTTTCTCTTTGGGATTTTTCTTTCTTAATTGAATTGAATAATAACTAAAGTTAAACTAAGGCTAAAATCAACTCACAAAATCAAGCTTTGTCCGCAAAAATCACTGAAAAAATGTTTTAAGGTCCTACGCCTCAGCTTTTCTCACCAAGTAAAAGTGGATCATTTTAAGGTCCAACGCCTTAAATGACCACCTTCCAAGTAAAAAGAATCACTTGATTCACCCCTTTCGAAAAAACTACGTAGGTCTGATTTCCTCTTCAATGGAGGGTACGTAGGAGCAAGAGATAAAATTTTAGATACATAATTTCACACAATTCTAATCTAAGGCTGTTGTCCTTTGGGACAAACGTGAGAGGTGCTAATACCTTCCTCAAATGTAAAGATAACTCCCGAATCTGGAATATTCTTCATGACCGGTTTCCTTTGGTTTTTCTAACGTTTTCCTTTCAATAAACGTTGGTGGCGACTCTGCGCATTTTCCTCCTATGGAAGACGCACCCGTGAGCCTCGCCTCGCTTGCCCGCAAAAGGGTAGGTTGCGACACTACCTCAAAAGATTGGAAAGCTGTTTCCAATGACTCCTCCGCAGCTTCCACATATGGCATAGAGGAAGGACAACTTACCAGGACATCTTCCTCACCTGATACTATGACCAAATGTCCTTCCACTACAAACTTCAACTTTTGGTGGAGTGTGGAGGGGACGACTCCCACTGAATGGATCCATGGACGTCCCAAAAGACAGCTGTAGGCCGGATTAATATCCATCACTCGGAATGTAACTTGGCAGGTATGAGGCCCTATCTGTACTGGGAGGTCGATCTCTCCCCTTACCTCTCGGCGGCTACCATCAAAGGCACGGACCACCATGGAATTCGACCTTAGATGGGAGGCGTTAAATGGAAATTTCTCCAACGTGCTCTTGGGCATCACATTCAGACTTGAGCCGTTGTCGATGAGTACTTTGGCCATAACGTGTTCCATGCATTTGACTGACACATGTAAAGCCCTGTTATGTCCTCTCCCCTCGGTGGGGATTTCCTCTTCAGCGAAGGTAAGGTAATTGTTGGCTGTGATGTTATTGACGATCCCCCCAAATCCTTCGACGGAGATGTCTTGGGCTACGTGAGCTTCATTCAAGACTTTTACCAGCAAAGCTCGATGAGGCTCAAAGCTCATGAGCAGCTCCAGAAGGGAGACTCTAGCTGGGGTTTTGTTGAGTTGTTCAATGACTTTGAACTCGCTTTGTTGGATAATGTGGAGGAACTCGCCGGCCTCCTTAAGTGATACCTTTTTCTTGCCGCAGCCCTCTCTTCCCTCGGCAAAATCCTTCGTCGGAACATCCTCGTCCGGTGTGGGGATCACCTTGACATTTTGTCCTTTAGTCATCTTTGCTTTCCCTTTAGTGTTTGCGGGCTGTATCGGTAGGCCAGAGGGTGCGAATACGCGACCGCTGCGGGTTATGCTGCTCAGCCCGGTGATATTGGTCACTTTGGCCGATAGTGAACTGATATCGGTAGCTTCTTCCTTCCTACTGCCCAGAGGGGCATACCTCCACGGAACTATGCGACTGTTCTCGTAAGGAAATGGAATAGGTCTACCGCCTGACACTGTCGAGGGGTGTTGAGGTCTTTGGGGAGTCGTGTCCCTGGTGAAGTGTATTACCAAAGGTTTAGGCTTTTTAGGACCTTCCTCATCTGCCGACTGCATGTATACATGTTGTTCCTCCGCCCCCTCACTGCCGACCTCAAGCCGGCCTTGGTCTATCATTTGTTGTAATAGATCTCTTACCACTGAACTTGTTTCCATGTCATGCAGTACACCTGGATGCATTAAACATGAATCCTCTCTGTGCCCGTAGCGGGGAATCATGCCCGCCTTTTGTAAGGCTTTGTAGATAAACCTTCTGGAGGTCGTTACGTCCTTCAAAAGTTTGGGCCCGTGTGACCTACTCACCTCGATGGCATTAACCGCCCCCCCTCCTTGATTGGCAAGCGAGTTTGTTTTTATGTTAGGCCCGTCCTCTTGAAAAGTCAGCCATCCGGCTTCTATCAAGCTTTGGACCTTGCTTTTCAAGGCCAAGCACTGTTCGACCGAGTGGCCTGGGGTTCCCCCATGGTATGCGCAAGTTGCGCTAGGGTTATACCATTTTGGGAACAGAGGCTGGAAGATCTTTCCCGGAACCACCACAGCTAATTGGTTGGCGATGAGAGATGGCAAGACTTCCCCATACGTCATTGGGATCGGGGCGAAAATCTGAGCCTGCCTTGGCGAATAGTTCCTCGCCATGTTGGGGCTTGTGCCAAGGTGAGCATTGTTGGCCGGGTGAGGCCGGGTCGGAGCCGGAGCCTGAAGAGCCCCCCCCCTGTGGGAGCGTGGGCACCCTTGGTTAGGTGAGCGTTGTATCGAAAGAGGCCCCGGTGCGAGCCAAAAAACTCGGGTGATGTTGTGCATATTGGTGGGTACCGTGGGGGGTTTGCGGCGGCTTGGACCACGCAGGTGTTGAAGTGACGGTATGGGCATCTCCCTCTTGCTTTTTTGCCCCAGCTATGCCGGTCCTCCTACTACTAGCACCTACCAGGGAGACGTAATCAAACTTTCCCCTCTTCAAACCCACCTCTATCCTTTCTCTGGTGAAGACCAAGTCCGCGAAGCTGGAGTGCATGTAGCCCACTAATTTCTCATAGTAAAATACAGGCAAGGTATCCACCATCATAGTAACCATTTCCCTCTCGACCATGGGAGGGGCTACTTGCGCTGCCAGGTCCCTCCAATGCTGAGCGTATTCTTTAAAGGACTCATTTTCCTGTTTAATCATGTTTTGCAGTTGAGCCTGGTCGGGAGCCATGTCAGAGTTGTACTGATACTACCTAAGGAAGGCCGTAATCAGATCCTTCCAGGTGTGGATGAGGGAAGCTTCTAGATTAGTGTACCAGATGACCGCTGCCCCCGCCAAGCTATCTTGAAAGAAATGCATCAATAACTTCTCGTCCCTGGAATATGCACCCATCTTACGACAGTACATTTTTAGGTGATTCTTAGGACAAGTCGTCCCTTTGTACCTATCGAAGATAGGTACCTTGAACTTCGGAGGGATGACGACATCCGGCACCAGGCACAAGTCGGTCATGTATGTGAACGGATAATCGCTGAATCCTTAAACAACTCTTAATCTCTCTTCGATGAGATCGAGTTTCCCCTTCCCTTCCACTGTCGGTGGTGGCCCTCCCACAGACAAAAACATTGGCTGCGTTGGGTGGCTTCAGGGTTCTCCTGTGATGTTGGGTTGAGGTAGTGCGTTGGGTGTCGGCCCCTCAGCAGGAAATGAGGAGTAGGAGTTGACGTCTCCCTAAGCATGCTCTCGAGGATTCTCGTGGACCCCATCAAGATGTCGAGGAGGCTCCCCTTCGAGGATGAGGGGAGGAACGTGACCTACGTCATCATGTATGGCTGGTGGTGTGTAATTAGGTGGTAAGCCGTAGGGGTAAGTTCCTCGGTTGTACCCCGGATGGGGGTTGTTGATGTGCCCCGGTGTGCTTCTTTCTCGTCCTACCATGTTTGGAATAGGGTGGTGCGCATTAGTCTGGAGAGTCGGGTCTACCTCGGCAGCCGAACTAACAGCGGCGACGGTGGCCGCATTACTCTCCATTAGTTGTTTCATTCCCAACATGGCATCCATCATGGAAGCCATTTGTTCTTTCAAAGTCGACATGTCGGCTTTCATCTGTTCCTGTACTTCCTCTAGGTCACCCATCGTCCTAGATTTGGATGCCTTGGGCACGCTTAGTTATGGCGTCTTTCCTAAAGAGACCAAATGTGAAGAGTACGTTAATAAGGAATGAATGCATGCTAGAAAAATGTGGGAGTCACTCAATTCGCATGGATCTTTGGAGTAAAAATCATGGGATAAACTCATTTTATTCAGAAAGTTATAACTAGTCAAGATCTGAGTGACAATATAAACCCCCTAACAACTCCTAATTATATGGGCCATCAAGTCTATCATATGCTAACAATAGCTGAGGAGCCTGTGGATCTCCTCGGGGGCGGAGTAGGCGTCTGCCATTGCTTTGGCCTTTGCAAGCAACCGAGGAAGTTCTTGACTCCCGTTCAAAGTAAGAGCAAACCAGTCCATCCTCATCGTTGCTTCTTGATGTAACAAGTCAATCACCCTTCCTCTAGCCTCCTTTTTCGCGTACACTCGGGCGTATTCGTCTACCACTTTGTGCTCGTGGGCGGTGGCTAAATTTAATTCTTCTTGGTACTTGCGGATGATGGCTAACATGTTTGTTTTGGTCTCGCATAACCACTAAGACAAACTCCTCTTTGACCTTAGGCAAGTCTTCAATTCGTCCTTCAGAATCAATCCATCTACTCGCGATTGGTCCCTTTCTTCTCTTCGGAGTTTAAGCTCGATGTTACTGCCCCACAGAGCCCCTTGGCATTCTCTTTTCGAACCCTAACAGCTGCTGACTTGAACTTTTCTTTGGCTGTTTAGGCTTTCTCAAGCTTTGTCTTGAGGGCCTGTACCTCTTTGTCTTCTTTCGGAGCTTCACCCTCCATCTCCTTAGTGGTCCTCAAACTCGGGAGCCAATCCAGACCTTGTGCGTAGGCTTTCAACCACCTATGGTAACCGCCGATGGGCCCGTTGCTACTTCCCCTAAGTTCCTTGTCCTTCCTTTGCACCATTTCTCATGCCTTGTGGACCCTCTGAAGCACCTCCGCGTTGGTGTTATTGAAACCTCGTGCAATAAAAGGTGTGAGGCCTTCCTCTGATGGTGCCCCTCTCATAGGGTAACCAAGTTGTCTTATGGTGAGGACGGGGTTGTAATTGATGCAATCCCTCGTCCCCAGCAAGGGAACATTGGGAAATTCCCCGCATGAAATAAGAATCCCGACTCTTCCTTCCTTCCATCGGGGGAACCAATTGACAGACGCTCCTTCTTTGCTTGCTAAGAGTCGATCCCAGTTTGCCTCTTTTTTCTCGGTGCATGAGCGGTGGCCTTCTAGCGGGCAAACGTGTCTCATCTCTTGGCGGAAGAAGTATGAAACCAACCATACGTAGAGAGCCAGTGTACAGCAAACGATCCTTGCATTGTTCTTCTTATATCTTCGGTCGAATGTTTCATATAGATCGGCTAAGATAGCGACAACCGGGCTTTCCTTGCGGTCGTAAAAGGTGAGAAAAGGCATCAATCGCTGCCCGGTCCACCAACCCATCCACATTTGGAAAGAGGACCAACCCAAAGATCAAGAGTGCTAGGATGTCCATGAACGGGGCCCATTCGTCTTGACTTGCCAAGACTCTCGCCTTTGCTTCCAAACATTTCATTGGTACTCCAACCACCCCATTTTCGACTTGCTTTCCCTGGTCCAATTCCTGTATCAAGATTCTGACTATTTTGGAAATTCTAGCCAAGGAGGGATAAAAGCTTGAGAAAAGATACGATTTCCTTCCTCCCAGTGGGCATCCCAGGATCTCTTCAAACTTTTCCACCGTGGGTGTTAACTGGAAGTCCCCCAAGGTGAAGCACCTCAAAGGCTGGTCATAATATTGAACAAGGGATGCAATGGCCTCCGTGGAGACCTCCGCCATAGTTAGGTCCCAGATCTTACCATAGGTTTTGCGGAAGGCTTGTCGTTGGAGTTGACCCATCAACTGTCATAACTCTTTCAAACTAGCGATTCCTAGGCTCTTAATCTTGACCTGATAGAATCTCCTTTTAAGCCAAGGCATTTGACTCGATCCCATTTTTTTACTAAAAAGTGAAAAACATGTGCGAATCAAGGCTCCGACATCTATCACGGGTAAAAATGGAGGAATGCATGAAGAAATGCTTATGGCAGAGATGCATTTTACGGATACGAGAGCTCGGGAGATCATCTCTTTCTTAAATACAGCATTCGGGCAGCACAGCGCCTGATGCATGCATTTAAGAAGGTGACACAGACCTTCCGACTTCTCGTGACAAAATGAGGGGATCAAGATGCAACCCGTGCATGATGACATGGTGCAGATGCGAAAAAAAGAGGGTAACAAGGAGATGTACACAACATGACAATATCTACAAATTATCATATAGCAAAAGCGTACATGACATTTAGGTTATATGCATGGCAGTGTTTAAAAGGCACGGAGCATGTTCACTTCGTGCCCCTATTTTAGGGACCTAAAAGGGAGGAACTAAAAGGCTTTTAGTGATAATTCCCAAGGTGGTCATATCTCTCTTGATGGTTTCTAGAGGTATCATCCCCTTCGAAAAAACATATTGCGGCTGTAGGGACTGCCAACAACAATATGTTATCAAAGAGAAAAACTCTAGATGAGAGGGTTCACTGTTATCAAGCAAGTCGGAGACCCAGCATGACCACAGATTCACCTCCACTCCTTATGTTCCCATGGACCTGAGTATAAGGCCCTTTTTTTTTCAACTCACTGTGTGTGCAAAATGGTGTTGGTGTTTGTGTGCATCAAATGAATAAACATTTGTCTCATCATACATTAAAAAGCACACCAAAAGCATAAAAGATTTATATACAAGGACATAAGAAAAATAAATCAAAACAAATAAAGGAGAAGTCATGGTAAGGAATGCACATAGATCAAAATGGCCTAACACTCTTAAAACAGTCCCCAGTGGAGTCGCCAACTGTCGCAACCTACCCTTTGGCGGGAGGGCGACGCGAGACTCATGGGAGCGTCTTCCAAGAAAGGAAAATGCGCGGAGTCGCCACCAACGTTTATTTGAGGAAAACGTCGGAAAAACCAGAAAAGGTGTGGTCTACGAACTTTAATCGTGAAAGGTTCGGGAGTTGTTTTTACGTACGGGGAAGGTATTAGCACCCCACGCGTCCATCACAAGGGACGACAGCCTTTAATCAAATGTGCAATATCATGTCTTCAATTTGTTTTTTTCCCTTTTATGTTTTTATGTCTTTTTATGCTTTTTGTATTTTTTTATCTTTTTGTGGTCGACAAGGGTGTTTCCCTCGCTCCTACGTATCCGCAATTACGATGAGGAAATCAGACCTACATAGTTCTTTAGGAACTAAACATTGGTTAAGTGGTTTTTTTGTCTTTTTTCACAAAATATATTTTAATCGAACAAAAGTCGTTTAAGGCGTTGGACCATTAAACGATCTTTGGATTCTTTTGAAAGGAGAGGAACGTTAAGGCGTTGGACCATTAACAATCTCTTGGGGAGGTCGACAAAAGCGGTAAAGTTACATATTGATTTTATGTTTTTGAACGGTCCATGTCAACTGATAAAAGCAAAGAGGACCGCTTAAGGCGTTGGACCTTAAAACAATTTTTAGTGATTTTTGTGGACAAAGCTTAATTTGTGAGTTGATTTTAGCTTTAGTTTCACTTTGGTTATTAGTCAATTCATTCAAGAAAATTTCCAAAGAAAAACGTCCGATTGACTTTTTTTGATTATTTTATTCAAAGATATTTTGATTATTTTATTATTATTTTGCCCTTTTCAATTTAACCAAGATTACAGCGTGAAAGATCGGTTGGATTTTATTTTAACAGTGATTAAACGAGATTACAACTCAAATGATCGGTTGAAATTCATTTTATCATTTATTACGTGAGAAAACGACTTAAACAAATGGTTAAAGCACGTTAAAAGGGGGTACAAAAAACAAATGAAATGAAAATAAAAGTACGTGAAACAATTAGGGACCACTAAGGGTGCATAGAATGAATTGAAAGGTTCGATTTCGGGAACTTGCCGGTTGAAGATCGAAGAACGACGAAGAACGATGAAGAATGGTGAAGAATCTTCACGAAATCGCTCACGGAAACGTCTCGAAAGCGTTACGGAAGCACCTCAGCTTGGATTTTTTTCACGGAAACAATTTTTGTCATTAATTTCGAGAGAATCCTCAAATACCAGAAGGGCTGAACAATTTACTCTGCCCTCTTTCCCCTATTTATAGGAGAAAAGAGGGAGGTGGTTGCCGCCCAGCTCGCCCAGGCGAGCACGATTGCTTCCACCAGAAGGCACTGCCTTCTTTTGGAACCCTCAGGAAGGCTCAAGTGGGCCTTGTTGCTATTTGCAACCCTTTTTTCACAAAATACACCCCCTTTGTGTTTTTTGGTTGATTCCTTTCCGAAACGTTACGGAGCTTTACAGATTACATAACGACACCCATTTTCTTTCCGGAATGTTGTGGAACTTTACGGATTACATAACAATGGGTATTAAACATTTTGAGGCGGTCAAGCAAAGGTCGCATGCCAAAAAATAATGGTCCCCGGACGAAATTAGGGTATGACACCAACCTTGGCCCATGGGCTCAGAAATCTACCCTGAGGTTCATGAGAACCCTAGGGCCTTCTTCAACAACTCTAGCCCAATCCTCTTGGAGCCTTTTGCTCATGGCTCTAGTGACTGGTCCCTTCCTAGGGAGGATTGTATCATCCCCTTCCCCTTGAAAAGGATTTGACCTCAAATCTGTTAGTTCCTCCTCCTCAATATCAGCTCCACCTGCAAAAGGAATTAAATCAGAAATGTTAAAAGTGGTGCTGACTCCATACTCTTCTGGGAGGTCCAACCTATAGGCATTGTTATTGATCCTCTCCAAAACCTGGAAAGGTCCATCCCCTCTAGGGCTTAGCTTGGATTTCCTTTTAGTAGGGAATCTATCCTTCCTAAGATGGAGCCAAACCCAGTCACCTTCATTAAGAATTAGCTCTTTTCTTCCTCTATTGCCTTTAGTTGAATACACCTTTGTTTGGTTCTCTATTTGGTTCTTAACCCTCTCATGCAACTTCTTTACAAACTCTAACCTAGATTCCCCTTCTTTATGTATAAAAGAAGTGTCCAGTGGAAGGGGAATGAGGTCTAACGGTGTTAGGGGATTGAACCCAATAGACAACCTCAAAAGGGGATTGCTTGGTGGTTATATGAACCCCCTTGTTGTAGGCAAATTCTACATGAGGAAGATACTCATCCCAAGACTTATGGTTGCCTTTTAGAAGAGCCCTTAAAAGGATGGATAAAGACCTATTCACTACCTCTGTTTGCCCATTAGTTTGTGGATGACAAGTGGTAGAGAAAAGAAGTTTAGTTCCGAGCTTAGCCCATAAGGTTTTCCAAAAGTGGCTAAGGAACTTAGCATCTCTATTTGACACAATGGTCCTAGGCAAACCATGGAGTCTCACAACTTCCCTGAAAAAGAGTTTTGAGATGTGGGAAGCATCATCCACCTTGTGGCATGGTATAAAGTGTGCCATCTTGCTAAACCTATCCAACACCACAAAGATAGAGTCTACACCTCTTTGGGTTCTAGGAAGCCCAATGACAAAGTCCATACTAATGTCTACCCAAGGTGTAGAGGGGATGGGTAAGGGTGTGTATAGCCCATGAGGCATCACCTTAGACTTGGCTTGTAAACAAGCCACACACCTAGTGCAATGCTTATGGACATCTTTCTTCATATGGGGCCAATAAAACTTTTCTTTGAGTAAGACAAGGGTCTTGTCTATCCCAAAGTGGCCCATGAGCCCACCCTCATGGCTCTCTTTCACAAGTAATTTCCTAATGGATCCTTGGGGTATGCAAAGCTTTCCCTCTTTGAACAAATACCCCTCAGCCAAATAGAATCCATCTTGGGCCTTTTTCCCAAAACTCTCGTAAGTGGGAGAGAAATGTTCATCTAAAGCATACAAGTCCCTAATATTATCAAATCCTAAAATTTGAGCTCCTAGGGAGCTAAACAATGTGTGTCTCCTAGAGAGGGCATTAGCTACCACATTTGTTTTTCCCTTTTTGTATTTGATAACATATGGAAATTGCTTTAGGTACTCTACCCATTTTGCATGCCTCTTGTTTAACTTGCTTTGCCCTCTAATGTACTTAAGTGATTGATGATCACTATGAATGACAAATTCCTTGGAAACAAGGTAATGTTCCCAAGTTTGGAGGGCTCTTATTAAGGCATAAAGTTCTTTATCATAGGTGGTGTAGTTCAGGGTGGCACTATGAAGTTTTTCACTAAAATAAGCAATAGGGTGCCCACCTTGTAACAATACAGCTCCAACTCCTACTCTAGAGGCATCACATTCTAGCTCAAAAGTTTTAGAAAAGTCAGGAAGAGCTAGAACAGGTGCCTTAGTAAGCTTTTCTTTGAGCAAAGCAAAGGCTTGCTCTTGTTTTTCACCCTAGGTAAATGTCACATTCTTCTTCACAAGCTCATTGAGTGGTGATGCAATTGTAGAGAAATTAGGAACGAACCTTCTATAGAAGCTTGTTAACCCACGGAAGCTCCTAATATCTCCCACACTTTTTGGGGTGGGCCATTCTTGGATGGCCTTGATTTTCTCAGGGTCCACTTGGACCCCATTTCTACCAACTACAAAACCTAATAAAACTATATTATCTACACAAAAGGTACACTTCTCTATATTTGCATAGAGGGTGTTTTTCCTAAGGACTGAAAGAACTTGCCTGAGATGTCCTAAGTGATCATCTAGGCTCCTACTGTACACTAAAATATCATCAAAATAAACAACTGCAAATCTACTTATGAAATCCCTTAAGACATGATGCATAAGCCTCATAAAGGTTCTTGGTGCATTAGTGAGCCCAAAAGGCATCACTAGCCATTCATACAAACAAAACTTGGTCTTGAAAGCGGTTTTCCACTCATCACCCTTTTTCATCCTGATTTGGTGATAACCACTTTTAAGATCAATTTTTGAAAAGATATTGGCCCCATGCAACTCATCAAGCAAATCATAGTCTAGGAATTGATTTAGAACATGTTATGAACTAAATAACATGCATGAATTAGACTCAAAAATCAAAAGATAGGCTAAGAATGACAAGAATACATGAACAAATGTATCTAGAATTCAATCAACAAAATAAAAATTCATCACAAACTTAGAACATAATGTGACAATTACTATGACTAAACATGACTCTAAGACAACATGGATTAAGTGATTTACACTTTGATTTTTGTGTATTTTTTTCTAATCAATATTTTGGAAGAAAAATTAGATCTAAGGTTCAGCACAAGAATATTATGAATGAAAAATGATAGAACCTAAAATCAACACAAAAACATGATTCAAGAGTAGATCTACAAAATTTGAACCATAGAAATGCAAGAACAAGTGTAGATCTAAGATTTAATCGGTTTATTATTTTTTTTTTTTTTGAATCAACTCTAAACATCACCAAACCAAAACACAATGGAGGATATACATGGAGAATAAGATGAAGAACAAGGAATTAAAGAGAATTCACCGAACAAAAAGATAGAGGAAGAAAAAGAACATCACCTCGATGAAGATGCTTTGATACCACATGATGTAAGCTCCGTTGGAGCTTGTAGGCCTAGGATCTTCTTCATCAATGAATTTATTTGCTTCTTGGAAGATGAATGGCAGCGGAATGGAGAAGGAAGAGAGAGGGGAGATGCCACTTCAAGGAGAAGATGAGTCTAGAAGAAGGTCACCACCATAGGAGGTAATGGATAAGAGCTTGGAGGAAGAAGGAGAAGAATGAAGGGAGAAGGGGAGAGGGAGCACGAAATTTAGTACTCTAAAAGAGATCTGAAATCTGAAGTTTAATTTTCAAATGATCAAAGTTAAAAAAAATGCACACACATGACCTCTATTTATAGCCTAAGTGTCACACAAAATTGGAGGGAAATTTGAATTTCAATTCAAATTTCACTTGAATTAGAAATTGAATTTGTGGAGCCAAACTTTGGAGCCAAAATTTCACTAATTATGATTAGTGAATTTTAGTTATGGTTCAGCCCACTAATCCAAGATCAATTCTAAGATTCTCCACTAAGTGTGCTTAGGTGTCATGAGACATGTAAAGCATGAAGGACATGCACAAAGTGTGACTATATGATGTGACAATGGGGTGTAGTAAGCAAATGATCACCTCCCCCTCTAAAATTTAATTGGATTGGGCTTCTACCAATTCAATTAAATTTATTTCCAACCACACACATCAAATATTCACTTAGTAAATGTGAAATTACAAAACTACCCCTAATACAAAAACTAGTCTAGGTGCCCTAAAATACAAGGGCTGAAAAATCCTATATTTCTAGGGTACCCTACCTACATTATGGAGCCCTAAATACAAGGACCAAATATAATGAAATCCTAGTCTAATATGTACAAAGATAATTGGACCCAACCTTGACCCATGGGCTTAAAAATCTACCCTGAGGTTCATGAGAACCCTAGGGCCTTCTTCAGCAGCTCTAGCCCAATCCTCTTGGAGCCTTTTGCTCATGGATCTAGTGACTGATCCCTTCCTAGGGAGGATTGCATCATACATTCTACACCTGCCCCCCTCCCTTGCAACAATAAATAATAATAAATGACAGATAGCACAAAATTGAAACACATAATTGATCAAGGCCGTACCCAAATCAAATAAACATGAAAATGCAGTAACTAGGAAGTGATCTTAAGTCGTTTCCCAACGAGCAGTGACAAACCAAATGTTCATAATATACTTGCAGTAACAGTAACGATTGGGGGGATTTGTTTATTTTGTGATTAAAGAGAAGAATAAGTAAACTGGAATACGAAACTACTAATATTAAAAACGGGCTGTTTCCTCTGATTCAGAAGTCATTCTCTTATCCTGGGTTATGGAGGATTTGTCCCTAATAGTCAACCACTTAATCCAACCCTATTTCAATTTACTAAGCGAAAATCAACTTAGGGTTTTCAATACGTGATTAGGCACCACATACACCAGTTAGCCCTTCGTCCATTAAGCATGAACGCAAGTTAGGCTTAGAGGCAATTAATCGAACACGAAGCGTGCACTGATTAATATTCACGAATTTGGGATAACTGGTGAAGGGAAAACTGTCAGGGAACCACATTACAAGCGAAACCTCAAAGAGAGTTGGGCTTCGTCCTCAAAAGGAAACAACACCAGAAAATCTAGCCTTCCATGGATTCAAACAGAAAACACAAATGAAACATGAAGCAGAAACGTAAATGAACAGAAACGTAAATGAACAAAAATGTAAATGAACAGAAACGTAGATGAAACAGAAACGTAAATGAGAGTAGAAGAAGAAGCAAGAACGAAATTGTAATTAGAAACAGAAAACGTAAAATTGCATTACGTGAACAGTAGCATTAAGCAGAAAAATGAAAACCCTAAAACAAAAGCTCTGAATAATGAATAGCATAACAGAATGCCTTGCACGAATCCCAAGGCTGCTATTTAAAAAGAGTCACTTAAAGTCACTGGGCCCTATTACAATACTCTGGCCCAAAACGAAATAAACACTGAACAACATAAAATAAAATTGCGAAATTTCCTAATTAACTAAGGTAAGCGCTGCTTAATTTTCCCTCTTCAAGTCCATAACCAAAATCCGGATTAAGCCCAATGTTTCATTAATTCCTGAAATTAGATTAAAAACATCAAATTAGCTAAATGAGCCCAATTAATAAAACTGCCTGATTAATTGACAATTAAGACCAATCAGTAATTAAAATGGTGCAAAAAGGGTTTAGAAAATAGAAGAAAATGATGGCACATCAATAATGTAGCAAGTAGATACAAAAGAATAAGGAGTCGAAATAGATTTGTACATGCAGTAATGCTAATAGCCAGACCAGCCCAAAAACTAACAGTGGAAATAGCCAATATCGCCACTGATGGTGCAGACTAATATGCAGTTGTCTCACAAAGAACAGAGCAAAGAAGCATGCAGCCACAGCCAAACCAAAAACTTTGTCACTTTTGACTCCCTAGAACAGTCCTTGTGTTCAAGGAAAGCTTCCCCAAATGCCTCTAAAAAATATTAGGAATTTTGACATTAAATAAGCACAATGGCAAATTACATTTCCTTTTCTTTTATTTTAAAATCAAAATACTTAAATAACCTTCGGTAATTGCTTCTGTAAGTATATGGTCATTTTGGCAAAAAAAAAACACTACCTAACTACCCCATATAGGTATACATACACTCAATTAACTATATGTTTGGTTATACAAGTAAAGCTACTAATTCGAGTCAACTTAAGCTAGCAACACAAAAACTACTATGTAGTTGAGCATATAACCAAAGAAGCTAAAAAATCTCAAAATGGAAAATAAACATGGAAATCTCAGAATGGAAAATAAACATGGAGTGTTGTTTTTTGAGTTCAAGGTGAAGTGCCCTGAAGATGTGCTTGTGGCCAAGACATGGAGAACAGGTAATGCTTTCAACTGGGTGTATACTTTTCACTCAATTGATAATAGAAAGAAGAGCAATGCTAATGGGTTGGGATCCCATGATTTTGACAAAGATTCCTCAATAGTAGCACAAATGCTAGTTTCCTGTAATTTATGTTCTGAACTAGATGACAAAGTATTTGACAACTCTATGGTGACAGAATTTGTGTTGTATGATTTTACACACTCAAGGTAGAGTGTTTCACGTGAAAAAAAAGTCTGTATGTGAACTAGATGGTTCTAAAACTCCAAAAGCTTCCCCTGTTGGATTGAAGGAGGAAACTTTGGGGCTGGATGGGAACCGTGTGGTCAAAAATAAACTTCAAGACAAGCCTCTATCAAGCAGTGTTGAATTTGATGATTTAAATTCTTATCCTTACCTGTCCAAAACGACTTACATCTCTTGTTGAAGTCTTATGCATGGAATAAACAGCTTAAGAAGCAACCTGACAAAAGGTAATATTAGAATTCCCATCAATCATATATTTATAGATAAGCTTTGATGCTATTGCTTAGCTTCACAACAATATATGCCTACTACTATAAGAATTAAGGACTCAATTCAGAAACACAGATAAAAGTGCAAAGATCTACTTCATCAGAATAATTTGTAGTCCATAAAATTCAACTACAAATACAATTAGTTCCAGGTACAAAACCAAATTTCTACCTAACCTCTTGATCAATAGAAAAACTCTAAGCTTGGTTTATTGAAATAAAAATAAAGGCAATTCTATATTATCATATTTTTCAGCATCCCCACCTTTTTCCATTACTCTTGTTCATTTTATTTTATATGTACGCAGTTTTTGCTACGTGAAAGTGAGCAACAATGACTTTTCCTTAGTTTTTACAGATGATTTGTATCAGATTTTGCTTTCCTTAGAATAGAAAAAAAACTTACATTATAATTCCAATGAGGACCCACCAACATCCTTTAATTAAATTATATGAACTCGCATGATATCGAATTGCAGATACCCTCAGTTCCCATGATTGCACAATGTTCTGCAAAGCCAAAATGAATTAGCAAATCAATTATATAGTGGAAGTATTTGTTTCAAATAAGCATGCAAGGATTGCACGCCTTCATAGTTATTGCACAAGCTTAGAAGCAGAGTCTATGGTATAAATCACATTCACAAGTAACATGGGAAAGGCAATATTTGGAGCAAATAAACCAAAATCCACTACTTAACAGCATTTGAAGTCTTCTTTCATCAATACAGTTGGGTAAAATTTGCATTATAAACTTAGTAAGACATAGGACAAAGAGCACTACTTTGTTACTATTCATATTCATCTTTGCAACAACCACTATTTTTTTATTAAAAATCTAGCAAGAGAGTATCCATCACTTTTAGAAATTAACCGGTTGTACACCATAAAGTGAACCAAACACTCCCTATGGCAACAAAGCCAAAAAACCAAAGAAGCAAGGGCTTCCTCCTACATGTCTTGGGAGAATTAGACCTATGCAGAGGCTCATTCAGCTTCCAAGACTTCATATTTGATAGCAATCTACCATTTGAAGTAGGAAGCCTTCGATTCACAGACTTCCTTGCCAAATTCACCAACGTAGCAGTCCTGGAGATTCAAGGCAAGCCCCAACAGCTTGAAAAAGCTGAACCACCAAGCACAAAACATATAGAAAATTATTATTCTTTTCATCAAACAAGAGACTCAACAATTGCAATACGAAACATATCGATCTAGACACTCATTTACCATAATAATAAGCATAAAGACAATACCTCAAGTTCCTCAGCATTATCGGAAGCTATTTCAAGAGATTCTGAATCAATGTCAATGCCAAGAACATGTCTGATCAATGCTAAGAAAAAAAAGAGAACATTACCGGCTCACTAATGTTTGACCCTGTCATTGTAGCCTCGGGCCAAACCTTCGAACGCCTCACCGTTCAACTCTGCAAAGACCTCAACTTCTCCCCGAAGCTGGACGATGGAACCCGACCCGATTCTCCACCATAATCCCGAACCTTGCCATCAAAACAACCATCCTCCACTGGTGCGATAGTTCCCATACCCAACACCCGCTCCCACTGGATTACGCCTCCCTCGAGCGCCACGTCAGAGAGCAAAAAGATAAGGAACAAGAAAAAGAAAATCTAATTAGGGTTTTGAAAAAGGAGCTTCTCGACGCTATGGCCGACAACCCTCCCGTCATCTTCTCCCACGTCGCCACCGAGTTAGGCCCCCGAGTTAATCACTTCAACTCCGGAGCCCAGAGTCAACAAGGGGTACGGTGACCTGTGTAGGGCAAGTGAGTGAAGAAGGGATGAGCTAAGTGTTTGAAACGCGAATGAGGTCCTTTGAAACGATCGAGTGAGGTCACGAGCTAAAACGAGTCACGTGACTAGTTGCCGCGCACACCACGTCGGTCTCCACGAAATCAACGTTGTGGAAGTTGCAGTTGAAGTAATTCAACAACGAGTTTCAACAACACCGTTTCGTTTTTGAGCTAATAATTATGAAACTGCCACCTCGTACTATATCACAGTGGTTATTTTCGACCGATGTCATAAGTGTGTCGTAAAAACTGCTTTTTTTAGTAGTGGGAACACCATATTGAAGTTATCGATTCACCACCTCAAACTTCCGCAACACATTGGCAGTGGGGAATTTCCGGGATATACATTTGGTGCCGCTGCAAGTGCAAGTCGAAATAACAATTCCAGCGGAGAATGTTGAAGTACTCCTACTCCACCCTTTCTTCAATAGTTGCGCGTTCCTCGCTCTCCGGCGGATACTCCTGATCAGCAAAGTTTGTCGTAGACTTTACATAATAGTTAACACCCTTTGGTGTGGTAAACCGATACTCATAAGGATAGGTCTATGAAAGCGAGTACAAGGGTTCCGATGAGGTAGAAGCAAAATAAGCAGCACATGAAGCAGCTGAGTTAAGGTGCGAACATCGAGACCAACAGAACCATTAATTGAAAATGATTTTTATTTTTTGTTTTTCATAATTTTTTTTGTCAGTTTGAGTTAGTGATATATTAAATGTTTTATCGTAAGTCTTCACGGGAACTTAAGTGATGTTAGAATTGTATCGTGTTATCACTTAAATGAAAATGATGAGAAAAAAAATTATGTGCAACAAAAAAGAAAAATTATTTCGCGACCAAAGAATTTGTTCGCTAAATGTCAATCGCTAGCTACTTGAAATGGTGACAGAACTATGTGCGTTGCAGAAACGTCTCTAAGACCTTAGAGACGTAACAATAATTCAGTCGCTAATAAATAATTAGACTTTAAAGTATAAAGTAAATTAGAATAAAATTTGGCCGCTAGGTTTCACTAATTTTATAATTAAAAATGAATTAAAATTAAATTTGGCGGCCAATTTGGCTGCTATTTAATAATTAATTTTTAAATCTAAAATAAATAAAAATGTATTTTGATTGCTATTTAATATTTAATTTTTGAATATAAATTAAATAAAAAGCAAAGTTCGATCGCTGTTTAATATTTAAATTTTAAATATAAAATAAATTAAAAATACAATTCTATCACTATTTAGTATTGAATTTTAAAATAACATGAATCGATCACAGATTCAGTCGTTAAATGAATATATGTTGTGCTTTTTAATTTTTTTTCATTTATTACAATTTGTCCTGCTTAATAATTATAAATAAAAGTGGAAATTCATAAATGTAAATATATCTAATAAAAAAAATTCTAATTGAAAGATTTATAAAGTGCAAATTCAAAGTTTTATATAAAATACAATGTCAAATACCCAAATTAAAATAAATAATAACCTCAATGGTCCTTTGCATTGTTTTTGCTGTCCTTTTTTTTTCTTTTATATTACAGGTTTAAAAAAATCTCTCCCTTCCCCATTCCCTTCAACCAAACACCAGGTAAAAGTAAAAAAATAAAAAAGAAAGTATTTCAACGGGGTTTAAAAAAATAAGAGGAGTGCAACAGTGTCTTTTTGCCTATCTGAGAAAAAGTAAGGGTGGAAAGAGAATTAATAATGGTGGGGATAGTAGTCCCTTTGGATCTGGATCTGTGGGCCACCCAAGGAAACTAGCCCGGAGAAAAATATACTTGAAGAAGAGTTTTTGGTTGTGTTGGAAAAATTACAATTACTGCCACCAGAAAACCGATCTCGTTCGCCTGAAGAACTACCTAATTTATTTACACTCCCGCCGACACCGGCACCGGCACCGGCACCGGCACCAAATTCATTTAGGCCCGTGCTTGGTTTGACCTACATGATCGCCGAATCAGTTGTCTTGAGATTGCGGGATTGATTTGTGTGGTTGCAGTGATGGAACTCTTGTTTGGTACCGGAAGAAAAGAAGGACAACTTTGATCATAGAGAGAATAAAAGCATGGGATTAGGTGTGATTAAGAAAGTAGCGGTAATGATACTACTGATAATGTTTCTCAGCTACCCTGTAGCATACTCCTCATCTTCGTCTGAGACTACGATGCACACTAATAATTGGGCTGTTTTGGTCTGCACATCTCGCTTCTGGTACATCAACTTTTCTTTTTCTTACTCGATTAGTATTTTTTTTTAATCCGTAGGAATTGAACCCCATATGAAGGTGGTTTACAACACTCAGCATCGTGGACAAATGCAGTAAATGCGGTCAAAATTGCAGTTACGGATAGTTAAAGAACCTTGATATTGCTGCCCAAATCATGGTTGCCACCCATTTTTAAAAACCTTGATATGGCTTATGACAATGACCATAAGGGACTGGGTTCTTTACTTTTTGTTTATGGTTTTGTTGTAGAAGTAGAACTGAGACTCCTTTGGAAATGTATTGCATCCTAGTGATCCTACAATAGAAAAATTGTAAGTCTGGTACACACAAAAACATTCAACTCGGCTTACAGAGGAAATATGAAATATAGTTTACCTTGAGGTTTCTTGTCTTATGACATTGATTGTATACTAAGTATTCTGTTTCTCTTATTCAGGTTTAATTACCGGCATATGGCCAATACCCTGTCATTGTATAGGTACGTATACAACTTTGGACTTATTTTTAACTGTTTGAATGATGCTTGACAATGATCTATTGGCCTTTAACTTCGTTCTCATTCAGGACAGTTAAGCGGCTAGGAATACCGGATGAGAGGATTATACTCATGCTTGCAGATGACATGGCATGTAATGCTAGAAACAAGTACCCTGCCCAAGTTTTTAATAATGAAAACCATAGACTTAATCTGTATGGGGATAATGTGGAGGTGAGTTTTTGGTATGGATTTTTATGTCTGAAATCTGAATCTTTTATAGACTATTATGGAGAAGATCTTTATTGTTAAGCTATCTCTGCCTTGTGGTTCTGTGTGCAAACCTAGGACTGTTTGTTTTACAATCACAAACACTAAGCTAACTCCTTTGTATATTTGGTACTTTTTCATTGAATCATTACATTTCCAAAATGTGGTTTATCATTGTAAGAACTTTGGGTTCCAAAGCTAGATTAGCTGGATGAAACTTATCCTGAACTCATCTCTTGCATGTGTTCTTTACTTTTTTGTTTATAGCTTTGTTGTAGAACTAAGATTCCTTTGGAAATGTATTGCATCCTAGTGATCCTACAATAGACAAATTTGTAAGCATGTGTGTAGTTATGAGGTCCAAGGCAGGTTGAGGCCGCAACCCAAAAATTTGCCTCACTTTGAGGGAATGTTGTGGCCAAATTAAAAACAAAATAAAAACTACATCTTGGCAATAAGATTTAATTACAAAATCAATCATTTGTGTGCTTGATGGATGTCTCTTTCATATTAGAAGTTCCTCAGGTCGTCTAAAATGACGCAATCAAATTCTGCCATCCTAAGAGAAGGGTTTGTGTGTCACTAGAGGATATAATCATAGATTAATATTAGAGTTTAACATCAGGGTATGGCCTGGCTGTGGTTCCTAACCAGACTCCATTTAGTCTGTACTGGAACCAAAGTAAGGGCAATTATATAGCTGTACTTTAGTACCTCTGGTACTCAATTTATTTATTAATATATATATTATGTTTGCTGATCAAAAAAAAAAATCTGCCATCCTTGCTGAGGGAAACTGGCTTGGCTGTCTTTGATAGAACTCTGTTGTCAATATATTGGACTCTATCTTTAGGTTTTTATTGTATATGGAAATCCTATTATGTCTCTGAATCTATCTCAAGAACTTTATCTGGGATATGGGGAGTTCTCTATTAGTTTGGCAGAGGCTTCTCTAGGTTTGCTTCATTGACTGTATCCATATGCTTGTGGTATAAATATCTAAAATAAGCTTTGAGATTCCTTTACAAACATATACATTATATTTAATTATTCATACATTTTGCTATGAAGGTGCATGTAGTACTATGATTTAATTAATGAAATTGTTACGAAATGCAAGTATTTTTATGAAAACTTTGCTTCATAATGAGCCTAACAGAGCTAAGCTGCACCTGGTAGAGAACTTTCTGTGTAAGGTTGAATCTAACTTCAAGTAGTTTAGTTCATCTATTGGGCAGTTGCGCATTATTAATTAATAGATTGTATAAAGCCCATAACTTCTTTGACAGTTACCTGAGTTTGTCTCTCTTGTTAAAAGTCTGCTTACATCCAGAAAATATCTTTTACTTTCATGTAATGTTTTTATGTTCATTTTCATTCCAAATGTTATGTTCTCTAGTGGAGAAGAAGGTACTACTGATATATTGCTCAATGGCTAAACTTGAAAAAGTCCCATGTTCATTTTCTTCTCTCATTTAATTGTTTCTTGATCTCTTGTAGTATTAAGAGAGAACATTTGTCTCTTTCTACTTTTTTAGGGCTCTTGATATGCTGTATCTTTTAGAGGATGATCATTTGCCCGTAATTGTTCAGGTAGACTATCGTGGCTATGAAGTGACAGTGGAAAATTTTTTACGGGTACTTACCGGACGTCATGAGACATCTGTTCCAAGGTCCAAGCGACTTCTTAGTGATGAAGGAAGTCATATTCTTCTGTATATGACAGGGCATGGAGGTGATGAGTTTTTGAAGTTTCAGGATTCGGAAGAGCTTCAAAGTCATGATTTAGCTGATGCTGTGAAGCAAATGAAAGAAAAGCGCAGGTAGTATTTCTTATTCAACTCTTTACTTGTGACCTATGAATTGTAAATTGATTACATGAAATGAAAAAGAATTTTTTATTAATGAAGTATTATTTGTTGGGGTGGTGATTTTTGCTTACAAAGAGGAGGATAGTGAGCTGATAAAAAAAAAAGAGGAGGATAGTGAGTCCTCCTTACAAAACAGAAAACAATAAAGATGAAGAGGAAATCACTGGAACAATGCTAACCGTGTCCTTGACAAATAAACTCACGAATAAGGACTCTGATTTATTATTCTTATGTATTGGACTAAGAACTCATTTTTGGCTCATACTCATAATGGGATTTGTTAGGTTTAAGGAGCTTCTGATAATGGTGGACACCTGCCAAGCCTCTACTCTGTTCTCCCAGGTCTCATTGATTTTGTATTTTACTATTCTTGAAAACTCCCATGCTTTATGAAATAACAGTATGTGATCTTGATTCTTGAGTGTTCCTTGTCCAGAATTAATTAACACTTATTGTTGAAGTGCATATTGGAGTACGGTTCTACTCTATACATTTTTTTTACCTGTACAGCAGTAGTTCAGTACACTCTCTGAAATTCAATTGTGCAAAATGTTAGTTTTAGAGTTGATATCTGTCCAAGTTTAATGCATACCTTAGGTATTCACCTCATTAGATTTATTTTCTTAAATGGTGTTTTTTCCCTTGATGGAATGGTCATATTTTCTATCATTGGTAAAAACAGTGCCTGGGTAATCAAGGGCTGAGCTACTTTTCTTAGGTGGCCAAAATTTTTAGATTTCATTATTTTATATGTATATTTTTCATACAAAAAATAAAATTATGAAAGAGTTTTGTTAAAATTCAGTCAATTTTCCTTCTGTATAAATGATGGTTACTTTTTTTTTTTGGAAGGCAGAAAATATATAATATTATTAATACGAAAAACAGTACCAGGGGTACTGATGATAGAACATACAAAGCAGCTATGCTGCCAGCCTCCCAAAAACAAAACAGAAACCCATCACAAAACCCAACCAAAACAGAAACAACCCAGATTAAGCAAAGGCCTCCATAAGGTTGGAAGACCAATGGTTAAAAGGGATATTAAAGTCTTTATCTCTAGCTTTAGACCAGGACCAAGCTAGGAATAAGGCATCATCCATCACTTTGGAAGATACAGAAGAAATGCCCTGAAAAATCAGTAAGTTCCTATGCTTCCAAATAGCAAAAGTTAAGGCAATCCACCACCCACACCATCTAGAATGGTTTCTCCCTACAACAAAATCATCACAAAATAGACTGAAATGACTTGCTGGAGAAGAAGGGAGGGCTCCAATAGCCTGGATCCACCTCAAGGATTCCCACCACAAGCCAATAGTCTGATTGCAGTGGAAGAAAAGATGGCCTGCCTCCTCCTGCTCAATATGACAAAGAGGGCAGACATACTCCTGCAGGTCCACATTTCTTCTATGGAGGTTAGCTCTAGTGGGGAGCCTATCCTTAATAAGCCTCTAGGTGAAAATGGCAGCCTTTGGGGGGATTTTTAATTTCCAAATTAGCTGAAAGTTCCTCCCATCTGAAGCAGGTCTATTCTGATTTGACAGAAGCCCATAAGCTGACCTGGTAGAATACAGCCCACTAGGATCAGCTTTCCACAGCAAGTTGTCTTTCAGATGTCTCTGAATAGGATAGGCACTAATCTCTTCCATGAAAGTCACAGCTACTCCCTCCTCATACTCGAATAGGTGTCTCCTCCATTTCAAATCCCAGCTCCAATTATTTTGGGAGAAGTTTCCCATGGTGGAAATAAGATCATTCTACTGCTTACTAATCATAAAAAGCTGAGAATATTTCTGTTGCAAGTTGCCATCCTCCCCCAGCCAATTATCTTTCCAAAATCTAATTTTATCCCCACAGCCAGCCTTCCATGCCATATTTTGATGGATAATCTTGAAGTCATTGTGCTGATATAGCTTCCTAAGATCCCTCCACCATTGAGAATCCCAGCAATGAACTCTGCCATTCTGCAAGGCTGACCACCCTCCATATTTGGAATTTAAAACCCTGACCCAGAATTGATTCTGATTAGAATATAAATCCCGAATCCATCTACCCATCAGGGCTGCATTAAACTTGAGCAGATTCTTGATTCCCAGTCCCCCTTCTTTCTTGTGGAGGCAGATGTCATCCCATTTGACCCAAGGAATCTTCTTTTGATCATGCTCCCCCTCCCCCCCACATGAAGTTCCTTTGCAGAGACACCAATCTATCAGCTATTCTTTGAGGTAGTTTAAAGAAAGATAGGAGATAAATTGGTAAAGCATTCAAGACAGAATTTATCAAGGTGACCCTGCCAGCCATAGATAAGCTTTTCTGATTCCATTTAGAGAGTTTAGCTTCAAATTTACTGATCAACGGCTCCCATACCACCTGACTTGAAGATTTGACACCAATAGGAATACCCAAGTAATGAAAGGGAATGCCTACAATTCAAAAACTGAGCAGCTTCATGAGCCCAAATAACAGAATTTCCAAAGATCCCAAACTGGCTTTTAGCATAATTAATCTTCAGACCGGAGGCCATCTCAAAACCTCTAAGCATTGCCTTCAAGACAAGAACATTCTCCCAAGAAGCCTCACCAATAAAGACAGTATCATCAGCATATTGGAGGATATTAATAGGCTCCTTTTGCTTCCCAACCAAGTAACTTCGATAAAGATTTTTCAGAATGGCCTCTCTCATCAAACCAGTGAGACCGTCACCCACTATGTTAAAAAGCAAAGGGGCTAGAGGGTCCCCTTGTCTCAGACCTCTAGTGGGGGCAAATTCTTTAGTAGGGCTTCCATTGACTAAGATAGAAATGGTTGCTGATTGGAGACAGGCAGCAATCCATTGTCTCCATTTAGTGCAGAAGCCTACTCTTGACAGCATATAATCCAAGAAAGACCAAGATACAGAATCATAGGCCTTTTTAAAATCCACTTTGAAAACCATGACTGGCTGCTTTCTCTTCAAAGCTTCCTCAACCACCTCATTAAGGATCAGAATTCCATGAAGGATATGTCTATCCTTTATGAAAGCTGATTGTCTTTCATCAACAATACCAGAAATGACACTCCTCAGCCTGTTTGCCAAAAGCTTGGCTATGACTTTATACATACACCCAATGAGAGAAATAGGCCTGTAATCATTTAAAGATTGAGGATGACTTGTTTTAGGAATAAGGGCCATGAAGGAAGCATTGCTGCCTCTAGGGAACCTTCCATGATAGTGGAATTCATCCACAAATCTCTTGAATTCAGGTTTCAACACCCTCCAAAAAGCTTTAATAAAATTGAAATTAAATCCATCGGGCCCCGGGCATTTGTCTCCACCACAACTCCAAACAACATCTTTAATTTCTTGGTCTGAAAAAGGGGCAGTAGTCCCCTCTCTTTGATTCTGATCAATGGAATGGAAGAAGACCCCATCTAGAGTAGGTCTGAACAGATTATCTTCAGTAAATCTATGGAGAAAGAAGTTGAGAACTTCATCCTTGACTAGGTTAGGCTATTGAACCCAAACACCATCAATGAAGAGACCCTGAAAAGCATTGTAGTTTCTTCTGAAGTTTAAAACTTTGTGGAAGTAAGCTGAATTACTATCACCTTCCTTAATCCACTTCTCTCTAGATTTCTGTCTCAACAGGGATTCATAAGCATTTGAAGCCTCCCACAGCTCTTGTTGAATGGTCTTCTTGGCTTTGACTACATCTTCAGATAAGGGTCTATCACCAGCTATAATTTCCAAGTCATGGATTTTACTAGCATTAATATCAGCATTGACTATACTCCACTGTTTGATGGTGTTTTTGAGGTTTCTCAGCTTGTTTTTAAGAACAATACCCCCCCCCCCCATCCACCCTACTGATCCTTAGACCAAGCCTCCCTCACCATCCTTTGGTACCCTTTTTGATTGAGCCACCAATCCACCACCCTAAAGGGCTTGGGACCCCAAGCTACCATCTTAGTTTTCAGAAGAACAGGGCAGTGGTCTGAATAATCTCTATGGAGAACATGCTGAGAGGTATCAGGCCATAGGGCTAACCATTGATCTGAGACCAGGAATCTGTCAAGTCTGCTCTTGACAGATCCATTGGACCTAAACCAAGTGAAATTACCACCAAAGCCTCTAATTTCCTGAAGATCCATATCTGAAATCCAAGCATTAAATTCTGAAATGTCAGAATTGTCTGTCACCCTTTGGGATGATCCAATACGTTCCTCCTGGCTCCTTATGCTATTAAAATCCCCAAGGAAGCACCAAACACCATTAGGATTAGACAACTTCAGCTGTCTTAACTCCTCCCACAATATTCTTTTCCCAGCTAGATCACAAGGGGCATAAACATTGACTATGAAAAGCCTCTGATCTTCACTAACCCATCTCCCATCTAACAATAGAAAGCTATGACCTTTAATTCTTCTATCCACATGAAAAACTGAATTGTTCCATAAACAGAGTAAGCCACCAGCTGCCTAAACAGAGGGGACACACTCCCAAGAGACAGTGGAATCCCCCCACATTGACTGGCAAATGATTTTATCAAATTTCTCCCTTTTTGTTTCTTGAATGCACACAAGATCAATCTTATGAATTAAATTGAGCCTCCTTATAGCAGCCCATTTAATCCCCCTTCCCAGCCCTCTAGAGTTATAAGATAGGATAATCATGATTGATGATTCTTGATACCCCTCTCAACTGCCATGGAGTTGTCTCTCTGCTCCATCTGAATCATCATGTCCCTGACCTTCTGAGTTTCCTCTCCATAGGTGAGGCCCATATCATTGACTAAAGCCAATTGATTTTCCAAGGTAGCCTGGTTACAAATGTTGGCTCTCGGGTCCTTCTTACAAGCTTTCTGACAGGCCTCATAAGGCTGAGGGTTTATTTCCTTGGGAGGTTCCAGAGCAGATTGGGCCTCTTCACTATATTCCTTAAATTCCTTTCTTTTAACATAAAATTTCATAACAGAGTTAAATGGGCCTAGTGTTTGCTGGCCCAACTCCCCCCCTTCCTTTTGAATATTAGAAGGACATGCAGATAAAGGAGTTTGACTCTCCAAAAAATTAGACTGACCCCTTCTACAGGCTAAGCTTTCCTTAAAAGCTCCTTTTTTTGCTTTTCACCCTCCAGATTACCAGCTTTAGCACCAGACAAAGCCACCAAGCCTTTTTGCTTCTGATCCACTTCTGCCACCTCGATAACTTCTTCTTTCTGCTCCTCCACTACAACCTTTGGGTTGTGGTTTACTTTTTCCATTTGCATGTCTACACAACTCCCACTATGAGGCAAAGCATTTAATGGTTTCCCCTCCTGGAACAGATGACCGTTGCTGGGTACCTGAGGACTTTTGTCCTCCACGAATTTGTTGTCGCGGTTCGATTGGGCCACGTCGTCCTTGTCAGCGACAGCCCAGTCCAGATGATAGCTGTCGATGGGTTGGGTCCGATGGTCACGTCCCACGTGGACCGGTTGGATATGTCTCCAGTGCCTGGA
Source organism: Glycine max (assembly GCF_000004515.6). Taxonomy (NCBI): domain Eukaryota; kingdom Viridiplantae; phylum Streptophyta; class Magnoliopsida; order Fabales; family Fabaceae; genus Glycine; species Glycine max. The sequence continues at coordinate 22,867,614 of NC_038242.2, forward strand.
GTACCCACCGTCGGAGCCGTCTGACCCGCCGTCCATGGAGGCTCCATCGATGTCGGCCCCTGGGGTTTGGCCTGCGTGTGTTACCGGGGTGTTTGGCTCCGTTGAAAGGGGGGATGGAGGAAAACACGTGATGGGTTGTTTGAAATTCGTCTTCATTCCAAACCCATGCATGTCTTCAACGACATGAAGAACGACGTCCACTCCGTCGATGACAGCTGGCACCGCCGTCTCGATTCCCGGCCTCCGCTTCGTTCTAATCAAAATTCTCGCCGCATCCATCCTCCATCGCTCCTCCACCATTTCATCTACTTCCACCAACTCACCAAGCTCCGCCAACACCCTCTCCATATGAACTACCTCCCATGCGAATGGTGGTAAGCCCCATAGCAGGACCTAGGCCAACCTGTGTGTTGGAAAAATATTTTGGGACCACTTCTGAAGGTCTAGGATAGGTGTGGAGCCGTTCATCCTTTCCTCGTTCACTAAACGGAGCGCCTTATCATCTTCAAGGTTAGGTAAGATAACCCAGTCATCAACCCAGTAGCGAGGGTTGATATCGGGGTCTAAAACCCATCTCAGTTCCTCCTCCACTCTTTCAAACATGCCCCTATTCTTCAATCTACCCACCCAGGCCTTCTGTAACCACTCCTTGTGTTCCGTGGTTGGGTTCAAAATCACAGGGCTCTGGACAAGTCTGTTATCACCCTGAAAGGCCACCTTCTGGTTAGACCAGGTATCCTCTCCTGGTGTCACCCCCCCTAGCCACCTCGACATAAGACCGAAGTCTTCCACCTATGTCATATACTTTCTGATCACCTTTGTCATGTTGCAGCACCTCCTGTATTCTCTCCTTTCCGTGTATAAAAGTACCATACTGATATCTTCTATTCACCTTGTCCCTTTCAAACTTTGGTCAATTAACAAACATTTTGATCCCACCAAGGAAAATACTATTATCCAACTGCCTTTCCAACCTCTGTACGTCATGAACCTCCTTGAACCTGACAAAACCAAATCTATGGCCTGCCTTGTTTTTAGCTTTATGGATGAAAACCTCCCACACCTTACCCCACCTTTGGAAAGTCTGTCATAAATCCTTCTCATTTAGCCCATCAGGGAATCTTGAGAAGTAGAAGGATGTGACATCATCCTTATCTCTCCATGTACCACTCCTATCTTGCTGTTTACAATTATTGAGCACAGAACGACCTCTCTTTATTACTGTTTTCTTCTTCCTCCTATGAGATACTTCCACCCACCCTTCATCAGTTCTAGTAGGGCTGTTATCCTCCTCGTAATTTGCCCTCCTACTCTCTGCAAGACCCCTGTGTTCACCATATCTGGTGTTTCTTCTCCTTTCTCTAACAGCATACTTCGCCCCATGTTGGCTAGTTGGGGATGGATGATGGCCTTGGCCCCCCTTTTCCCATTCTCTCACTCGAACGCGCCCTCTTACACTGTCACGAACTCTCCTTCGTATTCCCCCTCTCTGACTCGCTCGTTCTCTCGTTCTACCCTCTCTCATGTGTGTGTGTGTGTTTCTTTGTAGATAATCAGCAGCATGTTATGATGGAATAATACACTGCTTATCTAAATGATGATGGTTACTTTGCTTTCTGTCATGAGCATTTTTGTGGCAATTACATAATTTTGATGAACGGAGATTTACAACTTTCCTATATTGAGGGTTGTGGTTTTAACTAATTGTACAACATATTTTCCTTCCCTTCCAATTAAACATCATATCTTGAACTACAAAGAATATGAATTTGAATAGTCTGCTTTTTGTTTTTTTGTTACTTTTCTCCTCCTTCCATAGGTTTTATCTTCCTGGATTAAATCAATACTCTTAGCACTTAGTGTCGATTAATTATTAAAATGTATAGCTCATGCCAAGCCAGTCTGTTTCAATTTCCACCTGGAATTTATAATTGCTTATATGTGATAATAAGAAATTATGTTTTCTGTCTAGCTGATTATTCTTCCTTAAGGTTTGTTGCTGACTGTTCTTTTTCTAACCATGGCAGCTTCATTCACCAGGTGTTTTGGCAATTGGAAGTAGTAAGAAAGGAGAAAATTCATATTCACATCATTTGGACTCAGATGTATGTATAAATTTAACAGTCCTTCATACAATTATTTGACATAATCGCTACAGTTTATCCATTGGGTTTCTTGTTTGAGTCCATGTTCTGGACGACTAAATTTCTTTTGTAATTGTTCTTTATAAAATATTCAGGTTGGCGTTTCAGTTGTTGATCGTTTTACATTTTACACTCTTGCTTTCTTTGAGAGGCTGAATATGTATGACAATGCTTCATTGAGCAGGTACATTAAAATTTTTATAAGCCTTTTCACGTTAAGGATTTTATCCTTGCTATCAAGTGTCTATAGAGTAGGCTTGTTCTTTTCTTTTATGGTTTTTTAATTGAATTTTACTTTCCAAACATTTGATGCAGTTCTATTTCTTAATCTTTGTTTAAAACAGTCCTCTTTAAAACCCAATTGGTGATTAAAACTTAATTGACCCATTTTTGGTAAAAACAACTTTCATGTTTCTATCATTTTTAAATGCTCAAAATCATTGTCCTCTGTTATTTGGTTAGCAAGTTCATAAATCCAGACTTAAGAGCAGCTGGAATGAGTTCTGCAGCATGTCAATGAAGGCTAAATTTGTTTACTCAGTTTTTTTGGGTGTTTGTTTTGCAGCCTTTTCAATTCATATAATCCAAATTTGTTGATGTCAACCGCATATTACAGAATGGATCTATACCAATGCCATTTAGAGGAGGTAATAAAATTATGGACTTATTTTTAATCTTTTGCTCTTTTTTTGTAAATTTATTGTTTGTGTTAATGAATCTAGTTTCCTAAGGTTAAAATTAGTCTGTTAGTTCTTGAACTATTTGAAAATTTTTAAATTGGTCTCTATACCTTCAGAAGTTTGTAATAGGGTCCCTGAACTTTTAAATTATTTTTAATTGGATCCCTAGGTTAGGGTTCCATTAATTAAATTGAACAGAGTATGTTTGATCCCGGCCAGACACTACCTTATAATAACATATAATTGGTTTTGTTTCAAAATAGAAATTCAATCCAATCCAATCCAAATTTTGACTATCCAAATTCATGAAATAAGTCATAACTAATTATCAATTTTACAGCATATATACAAATTCAATCAAGGAAATTAAATTTGGCGTACAGCAATAGGAAAATTCTTAAATATGTACAAAATATAGAACTTCGCACACTTTTAGTTTAGTTTGGATAGAATTGATTTTTAAATTTGGTTTTGATTTTTATCTCTTAGCTCAATTTTTAGTTTTTAATTGGATAGGGTTAATGATTTAGTTTGATATCTGCTACTGTTGATGATTTGTTTGATTCAAGTGATGAGTTCTTGTTTTGTCCCTTCTTTCTAGGTACCTGTGACAAACTTCTTTGGTTCTGTAATGAAGACGATACATACTGATTCAGCCTACAGATCCCGGTCAAATAAAAAAATCGGGGCAGCAAAAACCAAAATGTCTCCGGATGAATCAATATCTGACAGTGACTCAGATGAGGAGGATCAGTTTAATAATTTAACTGCTGAGGTGAATTTAATTTATGCCTCATTCAGATTGCTTTTACAATTTAAACTGTTTCACGTAAAGCTGAAAATCATGGACACTGGATTCGCTTTGCAGAAATATCTCCAGTATAGTGTTGGACAACTATGGAGTGTTATTCTCAGCAATGCGAATACTTTTGAAAGCATCGATAGTTTGGTGTGCTATGGACTGCTTTTAATGCTTCCTTTGTTGATATTTTCCACATGGCTATCAAAGTATGATTGGGGAAACATTCCATAATTTTTTAGCAGTGCCGAGACATTTCTTGATTTCTTTGATGCTGCTATGTGCCACTTTTGCTTGAAATGCAATTTCACCCAAAAAAGAAGATTATTGGCTGCATAATATGGGGGGCAAACTACTGAGAGAGCAGCTTCATAGTTGTTGCCTATCAGCTGTATTATTCTGTTAGCCATTGTTTTTTGCCATGGTGCAGTTCATTCTGGTAGCCATTGGTATTTGCCTGCTGCTGCTGTCATGTTTCGCTTTGTATTTTGATGATTATGATTATGGTGGTTGTAAACTGTATGATTTTTGTAAAACCGTTCTCTCTTTTGTTTAGATATTACGTTGATGTCCAACATTGGAACATTGCTCTTTTAAGAACTCGGAAATGAATATGTTTGATCATTTTATCTATTTGTACAATAAATGCTATATTTTTCACCCTTGTAAAACATATTTATTTAAGATGAATTAAAAATGGAGTGTAGCAATTTTTTATGGTTAAAAATTGTCACAAATAATTTAATACTTGATAAATAGTTACACAAGCAATTTCTACCATCAGAAAATGAACACTAAATAAAATAATAATAAAATTTACATCATATCATCATATTTAATGGCATAAATAGAAGCTAAAGACTAAAATCTTAATGAAAAAATTGTTTAGAGACTTTAGTCAGTTAAATTTTAAGGATTAAAACTTAAAATTTGATTTTTAAGATTAAAAAAGTTAGTTAACTCTTTAAAGTAATTGTTTTATTTTAAATATAAGAAAAATTATTTATATTAATATCAGTTCTTTGCACAAGATGTACCTAACTGATTTAAAAAGCAAATTACAAGAAACAAAAGAACTCAATACCATATACGGCATCTACAAGACAGAACACGTGCTTCCTTGTGCCCTCCACTTAAAAGTAGTAGCTTTTAAGTTAAGAAATATGTGTGAGAGGATGTATTTTATTTTAATTAAATACAAATTTCCTCCGCACTCAAATATTAGAAAAACAAAATATTTTTATTTCAAATATAAGAAAATTTTATCCTACTTAATACTATTCTCTTTAAATACTTTTTAATTGAAGTTTTAGTTCTAAGATTTTATTTATTTCTAATATTCAGTTTCAGTAAAGAATAAATTGAAAAAATAATATTTCATTAAGATTGATATAATTAAACATGTGATTAAGTAACTTTCTTAATTAACATAAATTTAATTAGCAACTAGGTGTACGTAAATTAATTACAAATCCGATGTTTAAATTTCATACGACAACCCAACGATTTAAATTGCAAATCCCAACGGAAGAGGCGTACGTAAATTAATTGGAAATTCTGGTGTGTTAAATTTTATGATAATTCAACAGTTAACGAGTCATAGTTTTATTGGAATAAATTTGAGTGTATGTTGAAAAAAGAAGTTATATGAGAAGAATATTTCTCTCACCACAAACATTAATTTGGAAATCCGAACGGTGGGGATGTGCAAAAATGAGTTTTTAATCTGGTGTTCAAATTTCACAATGATCCAACAGTTAACAAGTATGAAATTATATTTTTATTAGGACAAATTTAGATTTGAATGTATGCGGTGAAAAGAGTGTTTTGGGAGAGGTATCATAAAAGTAAAAACTGACATAAAATGACATAATATGTCTATTTATAGATAGGATACTCTATTTACTTTATTTTTTTCTTTTTTTTATTATTTTATAAACAAAAATTCTATTTTACTCTATATATATCAAATGAATAAATAAAACATCCTTTTATTTTCTTTCAGATCATTAGTTTAATTAATAAAATTATTTCTCTTTATTTATTTAATTATAAAAAAATTCATTAATTTTTTAAAATTCTATTTATTTTTAAATAAAATATTTTTTAATTTATTTTATAAAAAAATAGGGTGTTACATATGTCCCGTTTACTCATTTTGTTTCGGAAATTGTGAAAGACTCTTAGTGTAAAAAATAAAAAGGCAGTGGATCACCCTATTAAGGCCATAGGGTTTATAGGTTCCACAACATCTCCTTTCATAGAAACTGAGAATTGAACTATATATGTAGGCCTAGTTTCATCCAATAAACCTATTTATAATGAAATCCCATTTTCCTTAACAAAAGAATGAGGAAATTCCAATTCACTCTGTCAAAAACTTTGCTTATGTCAATCTTGAAAGCCATTTCACTCACTTTTCCTTTCTTTTGGCATTTCATGTGATGAATAATTTCTAATGCAGCATAACATTTTCAATGATGGAACGATTTTCCAAAAAAGCTGCGTGTTCTTGGGATACACAATTTGGTAGAAGAGGTTTAAGGCGGTTGGCAAGAACTTTTAATGATATTGTAAAGGACATTGCAGAGATAAATAGGCCTAAAATCCTTTATGGAGACAGGATTAACAGGAGTTGAGTGTTTGGAATTCACAAGAGTCTCGCAAAGGAAAATAACGTTGATACGGTATGCACAGACCAAGTCGTGAACAGCAGGAAATGCTCTCAGATTACTCAGATCCCGACAGTTCCAACTTAAAAGACTCATTGACCTTGACGGATCCGATTGCCAGGGCCCACCATTAAAAAAGGAATGTATGGGAAAGAGGAATTTGAAACTGGGGCAATAGTGTTCTTTGAAGGTTGCACTAAATTAGTTTCGTTCACGTCCATGTTGCTGCTGCCATCAGTCAAGTGTCGCTTCTTATCTCCAATAATTAATTCATTCGTATGATTGCCTTCAACGTTCATAGCATCAATCGTTGGTTGAGTCATTGTGCTTTGATTTAGCGTTGATGGCTGATCGGTCCGTTGAGCATTTATGTTTGTGGTATTGATTGGCATTGAGAGTGGGTTGGCACGTTTAGGACATGAGTCAGTAGCAATGATTGCCTCATGATCATTTTTGCTAACCGAATCTACAATAATGTTAGCACTTGAATGCTCCATGAATTTCGATGCAATCAGGTTGGGATTTCGATGATATTATTGTTAGCATTTATTGTTTTTGGATCCCGCGCATTAACTTGTTAGAAAAATAAAATAAATAAATGGGAAAAAAATGCAAAGTTTTATCATAAATAACAAAACAACAATAGCAACACAGTTTGAGAACATGAATCAACGATGTACTATATCATACAATAAGCATAAAGGAAAATAATTCAAGGGAAAATTTTTGTTAGCCTGAGTTGAAGCGCGCAAATACTATCCTTAGAGAGAAAACGCCCCCACTACATTAGTAGGAAAATCTGATTGCGCTCTTCTCTTAAGATACGACAACAACAGGTTGGTTTCGATCGTGTGCAACGAAAGGATATCGAACCTTCTGACGCCAATGCTCTTGCTTTCAAAAATAAGTTTTTTTATAAGAAAAGGAAGAGAAAAATTTAGAGAGAAAGAACTCAAGTAATTTTTCTCCCTGTGTGTTTTCTAAAGAGGAGGAAAAAGATATATATATATATATATATATATATATATATATATATATATATATATATATATATATATATATATACACGCACACACACACATAGACCCCTTATGCAACAACAACAATCTGACAGTTGGAAATCAACTTACAAATATCAAAACAAATACGTAATAAATTGCATTGACCCATTAAAGTAAAATCTTAGAAAAGATAAGAAATCTAATTTTACGATTCTAAAACAAATAATTTATTTTATAAAAATAGAATTAATATGAGTAACATATTTTTATAAATTTTAAATTATATAACAAATATTTACTAACATTAACTCCTTGGACCTTGATGGCTTCCTGAAACTGTCGAAAAGACCCAAGGGTTAGATCTGCCACCTTGCTTAAGCTACCTTGCACTGCCTATTCTAGTTGATCCAATCTCTGCTCGAATTTCATGGCCCCATCCTCGAACTCCATATATAGTCAATGCTCATAATTAGGATTTTTCGGCATGAATCATCTACATGGCCAAGTAAGCCACATAGATAGCAGGATGAACCAAGCTTTTCATACTTGATCAATACGTCCTTTGCTTCACCTCCTGGCTTCTTTAATTTTAATGATTTTACTAGTGACTTTCGAACGTCAAGAAGAACTCGTAACCTCATGTATGAACAAAGATAATTTGATTCTTTTCATAATAGTCTAGGTACTTGCCTATTTGATTCCCCACGACTTAGTTGACTGACTTTGACATGAAACCAATTGGTAATCCATGGATTTGGATCTAGAAAGACACTGAATAAAGGAACCATTGCTGGATTTTTCCTTGCTTTGATAACTCCAAGGATTAAGAGATGCTTATCAAAACTAAGATTAGTTAAGTACATGATTTTATTACTTAATGATTATGAACCACTCCTAGAAAGTGATTACACGGGCTTTCTATTCCCATAACTATTTTTCTATGTTGAAGATAACTCCCTATGAAACACAAACTTAGATCTTACTTTAGAAGAAAAAACTCTCTAAAACTTGTAATGTGTTTTAGGGTTAAATACGATTTTGGTCCGTAAAAGATTTATTAAATCTAGTTTTTAGTCTTTAAATTTTTTTCGTTGGTTTTGATCTTTGAATTTTTTAAAATAGGTAAAACTAGTTGCTCACAAGTTAGTCACCTGGATATCACATGACATCCACATCTATGATTTGTTAAGTACTTGATTGTATTACTTATGATTATGAACTACTCCTAGAAAGTGATTACACTTCTTTAATCAGGCTTTTTGTTTCTCATTACTATTGTTCTATTAGCTTAGTATAACCCATATGAAACAAAGACTATGTTCGGCAAAATTAGCTTAAAAGTTAGTTGGTAATTGAAACGGAAAAGCTAGTTTATTAAATTAGAAGTATTCGATGAAACTAACTATTAAAGTAGCTAAAAAGTATAAAATAACAAAAATAAACATATTTATATTCTACTATTTTATGTTTTATTTTTTTCATGTTAAGTATTCTACTATTAATCTTATACTATTTCTTAAAATATTTTTAATCAAGTTTAAAATAATTTTAAAAAATACAATTAAGTAGACATTATACTTTAGTAAGTTAATTAGTGTAGTAGTTAAAATAAATCATACAATATAAAATTATTCGAAAAATAATAGACAAAATATAGTGTTGAAATAATAAATTAAATAATATAAGTGATACAATGGTTAAAATAAATATTGCAACATAAAAAATGTAAAATATAATTAAAAAAACCCTATCATCTATCATTATCAATGTCTTAATTTATAATACTAAATTAATAAAATAAATAATATAATCATTAAATTAAGAATACAATATAAAAATATCCAAAGCATAATATAAAAAATAAAATAATCTATGTTTCTTTTTTATTGTTTTTTTTAATCATTCATACAGAGGAATTCAAAATATTGTAAAGAGAACATATCAAAGCATTATATGTGGACTGAAAAAACATTAAAAATACATTACATGGAGAAAAAAGGTTACTATGCACATTGTGAAATAAAATGAGCAGATATGCATGTTGGAGGAAAAAAAGGAGACAACAAACATATAAATGAGTAAAAAAAGAAAAACAATAAAATCCTAATTTATTTAAAAAGGGTAAGTAGGAAATTTGATAAATACATTAAAGATAAAAAGGAAGAAAATATAAAAATTTAGAAGCTAGCATGTTTAAAAAAATGCTAGAAACTATTGAGAAGCTACTAAAAAATTATTTACTGAACAATCAAATGAGCTTTTCAGTTAGTAAAAGAATCTAGAAGTTAGCCGAAATGCCTTGTCGAGCATAACCAAACTCTCTAAAACTTGTCATTTTTTAAGGTTAAATATCATTATGGTCCGTAGAAAATTCATCAAATTTAGTAGTTTTTAAACTTTTCCTGATGTGGCTAACGATTGACATGGATGTCAAATGTTAGCCATGAGAATGCCACATAAAATCACGATTTTGAAAATGTAGGAAATAAGGTCCATTTTGACCAAATTTTCTGGAATCAAAAATTGATTTTACTATGAAAATGTAGGGAATAAGGTCATTTTTTTTTTAATATTGAGCAAATGTTCGAGAACCAAAAATAATTTTTAAATATGATTTTCATTAGGAATTTTTTTAATTCTTATAGCAAAAGCAAAAATACTTGCAAATGAATGCAGCATCTAAAGTGTTTGAATGGTGTCCCACATGTTTTGGAAGGAAACAAAATGTTTTTTTTATTGGAAACCCAATGACGTAGCTCCATGTGGAGCTTGTAGGCCTTGGATTTTCTTCATCAATAGAGTCATTTGCTTCTTAAAGATCATGGCAGTGGAATGGAGAAGGAAGAAAGATGATTGGAGACGCCACTTCAAGGATAAGATGAGTAAAAAAGGAGCTCACCACCATAGGAAGCCATGGATAAGAGCTTGAAGGTAGGGGAAGATGAGTGGAGGGAGAGGGAGAGAAGGAGCACGAAATTTTGTGCCTCAAATGAGGTCTGAACTTTGAAGTGTAATTCTCAAATGATCAACGTTGAAAAAATACACACACATGGCCTCTATTTATAGCCTAAGTGTCACACAAAATTAGAGGGAAATTTGAATTTCTATTCAAATTTCACTTGAATTTGAAATTGAATTTGTGGAGCCAAATTGTAAAACCAAAATTTTAATAATTATGATTAGTGAATTTTAGCTATGGTTCATCCCACTAGTCCAAGATTCTCCACTAAGTGTGCTTAGGTGTCATGAGGCATGTAAAGCATGAAGGACATGCACAAAGTGTGACTATATGATGTGGCAATGGGGTGTAGCAAGCAAATGCTCACCTCCCCCTCTAAAATTTAATTGGATTGGGCTTCTCCCAATTCAATTAAATTTATTTCTCAACACACACATCAAATATTCACTTAATGCATGTGAAATTACAAAACTACCCCTAATACAAAAACTAGTCTAGGTGCCCTAAAATACAAGGGGTGAAAAATCCTACATTTCTAGGGTACCCTACCTATATTATGGAGTCCTAAATACAAGACCCAAATATAATGAAATCCTAATCTAATTTGTACAAAGATAAGTGGGCTCATACTTAGCCCATGAGCCCTAAATATACCCTAAGGCTCATGAGAACCCTAGGGCCTTTTCTTACGTCTTTGGGCCAATCTTCTTGGAGTCTTCTATCCAATTCCCTTGGGGGGTAGGATTGCACCATTCCCTCCCCCTTGAAAAGGATTTGACCTCAAATATAGAGGTTCTTGAAACTCAAGGATTCTTTCATCAACACCTGTAAAAAGAATAAATACATATGTATTAGTGGTGTTGGGTATGTTAGAGTAGGATAAGGACTGAAAACTCCTTTCTTGGCCATCTTTCCATGAGAGAACACGGTTCCTTACCAACTCAATGAGTGGTGATACAAGTATAAAAAAATATGGGACAAACATTTTACAAAAGTTTGGTAAGTCATTGAAGTCCCAAATTTCCTTTATACTTGGTGGAGTGGGTCACTCAGGAATGACCTTTATTCTCTTAGGGTCCGTGGGAACCCCTTGATCACTATTTAAAAATTTAAGTAAAGTAATGGAATAAAAGATACTTTTTTCTTTATTTTCATGTTGATTATTCCTACAAAAAATTACGACAAACCTAAGGTGTTCCATATGAGCACCTAGGTTTGTATTGAAACCAAAAATAAGAACAAACCTACCTAATAAGTCCTTATCTACACGAATCTTGAATATGTTGGGCGCATGAGTGATTTTACAAAAGAGGGTTGCACCACTCAACACATTCATCATATCACCTATTTTATGGATTTGATGTCTAATAATACCTATTTTGGGCACCAACAAAGCACAAGGATTTAAGCTCTTACGAACCAAACCCCCATCCAACAACTCCTTTACTTGAGGAATAATATCAAGCCCAAGAGGTGTGGCAGTGCTAACAAGTTACAAAGGAGAAGATGTGGAGGTTGTCTAAGAGAGAAAATTTCTTTAATATTTGTCTTTATTGCTAAATGAATTTCCTTCTTAGCTAACCTCTTGGAGGAGACACTTACCTCCTTATACTCCTTAACCATTAAAGGTTGTTCTTCTTCTTGGGGGTAGATTTCTTTGCTGGATCCTTCTCCTTTTGCTTCTTCACTTTCACTAGAGGAAGGCGAAGTAATAGCCTCATCTTGGCTACTATAAATGTCTTGGCCCCTCATAATCATAGTTTTCTTGGTGGGGCATTGAGAAGTAATGTGTCCTCTTCCAAGACATTTAAAGCACTTTATGAAGCTAGTCTTTTCTTGCATACTAGCCTTAGGGGGTTGCTTTTCTATTGTCTTCCGCTTATCATCTTTGGGCTTACAAGGTGCCGCCCCTAAGATGCCTAGACTTTGGTCTTTCTTTGGATAAGAGTGAGAGCCATAAGATTTTGAAGTAGACTTTCTTTTAAGTTGTTGCTCTATCCTTATTTCTCAATCTAAGTAAGCCTCTACATTGTCCTTCCCATGGAAGTATGGGAGGTTAATGTTAGCCTCTTGAGGATTTCTTTCCTTTTCTCTCCTATGGGAGTGAGGTATAAGATGTGACCTATGCCTTCCTTCATAATAGTCACGAAGTTCTTCACTTAGGCTCTTACAAGAGTCATGACTACTATAGGTGGCATGTTTTTCTTTTCTTAACTCTTTTAGTATTTTCCTTCTTTCGTCTTCCCCTATTATCTCTCTTTTATCTTGACTTATTTCTTCCACTCATTTTTTCATTTTTCTTTTCTCTCTTGTTTTTCTTTCCACAACTTAAGGGATCTCAGCTCATCTAATATCTTATACAAGGGGTCCTTAGGAGTAGAACCCTCACCATTAACACTATATGAAGAATGAAGACTCATGTTGGTTCCTAAGTTGTGGTTCTTTCTTGTTGGGGGTTTGAAAACAAAAGGTAAAAGAAAATATGGTTGAAACTAGCCAAAATAAACACTAAAAGAGGTGTGAAAGATAAGATAAAAACTAATTGGTAAAAGGAAAGCTATCTAGGCGGTTTGACAATGGAAGGTAAAGGAAATAAGCTATGAAATTAAGCAAGAAATTAAAGTGCAAGAAATGTAAACTAGGCGAATCCTAAGAGTGTTTGGATGACCACATTTAAGGTTCCCAACAAAACACTCGCTATCCTATGAAAAAATTGCCTAAAATTATTACACACAAATGGAAGTTTGGTAACCTATTGGAGGCTCCCAACACACTTCCAATGAAAAGCTTTTTTGTTACAAAAACTTGAAAGCAATGAAGGTAAGTAAATAGCCAATTATAAAATTACAAAACGGTCCTCAATTTTGGTGGTTGTTCTCCCTTTGGTGATTCACTCAATTTGGAGTACTTCTTAATCCAATTGCTCTTAAGGTGATTGGCCCCTTGCTTCTTGACTCAAATTCTTCAAGGGATGACACTAATCCTCCTTTCCAATTCCCTATATGGCAACTCACAAACAAGAAAACAAAGAGACAAACAATAACCAAAGAACAAAAAATGAAATGAAAGCTAAACCAATAGAGTTTTAACAAGACAAAATTTCAAGGATTATTCAACAATTAAAGCAATGAAAATCACATAAAAGAAAGCTAGGACTCAAAGAGAAACTTAGAATGACTCTATAGTAGAGTAAAAAAAACTATAAAAAAAACTCAAGAAACCTCTAGTTTTGGCACTTTTTTTCACACTAATTTTCAATTGAAGTTTCAGAACTAAGATTGGTATAAAATAGGCACTAATTATAGATAAAATTTTGAGCCAAAACAACAAGCACACTTCCATTTTACTTTTTTTCCTGGACACTGATTTTGCTGCCAACTTGTCTGATTTTCCATATTTTTTCCTTTTATCCAAATCACTTGGTTCTTTTTTTATAATTTTTTTCCGTATGTCTGGAAAATTCAGTAAACATTTCAACTCAAAATTCGCATTGACCAATTCCCAATAATTTTTACAAGTACGTATGTTTAAGCTGCCAGCACCAACGATTTCAACCTAGAAACCAAGAGTAGTGTTTATGTTGCTTAAGGCTTGGATAATTACAATTTGTGTTTGCTTATGCTCAAATGTCTTGAATAACACAATTCAAGATAGCTTAAGACTTATTTTGATTCACAAATCCAGCCACAACTCAACACCACAACTCAAGTTCTTGGTAGGCATCATATAGGAAACTTAGGAAACAAAACAAAATTTAACAACAAGACTACTTCTAGGAATTGATTTAGAACATGTTATGAACTAAATAACATGCATGAATTAGACTCAAAATTCAAAAGATAGGCTAAAAATGACAAGAATACAAGAACAAATGTATCTAGAATTCAATTAACAAAATCAAAATTCAACACAAACTTAAAACATAATGTGACAATTATTATGACTAAACATGACTCTAAGACAACATGGAATAAGTGATTTACACTTAGATCTTTGTGTTTTTTTTCTAATCAATATTTTGGAAGAAAATTTAGATCTAAAGGTTCAGCACAAGAAGATTATGACTAAAAAATGATAGAACCTAAAATCAACACAAAAACATGATTCAAGAGTGGATCTATAAAATTTGAACCATAGAAATACAAGATCAAGTGTAGATCTAAGATTTAATCAGTTTATTTTTTTGAATCTACTCTAAACATAACCAAATCACAGGACAATGGAGGATATACATGGAGAATAAGATGAAGAACAAGGAATTAAATTGAACTGACCGAACAAAAAGATAGAGGAAGCAAAAGAACATCACTTAGATGGAGATGCTCTGATACCACATGACGTAGCTCCATGTGGAGCTTGTAGGCCTTGGGTCTTCTTCATCAATGGAGTCCTTTTCTTCTTGAAGATCATGGCAGTGGAATAGAGAAGGAAAAAAGATGCTTGGAGATGCCACTTCAAGGAGAAGATGAGTCAAAAAGAAGCTCACCACCGTAGGAAGCCATGGATAAGAGCTTGAAGGTAGGGGAAGATGAGTGGAGGGAGAGGGAGAGAAGGAGCACGAAATTTTGTGCCTCAAATGAGGTCTGAACTTTGAAGTGTAATTCTCAAATGATCAACGTTGAAAAAATACACACACATGGCCTCTATTTATAGCCTAAGTGTCACACAAAATTGGAAGGAAATTTGAATTTTTATTCAAATTTCACTTGAATTTGAAATTGAATTTGTAGAGCCAAAGTTTATAGCAAAAATTTCAATAATTATGATTAGTAAATTTTAGCTATGGTTCAGCCCACTAGTCCAAGATTCTCCACTAAGTGTGCTTAGGTGTCATGAGGCATCTAAAGCATGAAGGACATGCACAAAGTGCGACTATATGATGTGGCAATGAGGTGTAGCAAGCAAATGCTCACCTTCCCCTCTAAAATTTAATTGGATTGGGCTTCTCCTAATTCAATTAAATTTATTTCGCAATACACACATCAAATATTCACTTAATGCATATAAAATTACAACACTACCCTTAATACACAAACTAGTCTAGGTGTCCTAAAATACAAGGGCTGAAAAATCCTGCATTTCTAGGGTACCATATGATGCAATCCTATCCCGCAAGGACATTGGATAGAAAACTTCAAGTAGATTGGGCAAGAGATCCAAGGGAAGGCCCTAGGGTTCTCATGAATGTCTTTTCTTTGGCCATTCTACCTCACATAAGGGTTACAAGTGTTTTTCTCCAAGTGGAAGATTATTTGTGTCTAAATATGTTCTAATTAATGAGTCTAAATATCAATATTCAGCTTTGTTTGAGTCTGTTTCTTCTACACCTGAACCTTCTTCATACTCCACTCCCTTTAATTTCCCTTCTATACCTATCATACATAATCCTTTGTCTAACTCCGTAGGTTCATGAGATGTGCATACGCGTTGAATGTTACTATAACATGAACTTATTGAAACTCTAGCATTTCTATTCATATTGAGTCAATGTAAGTAGTTATGTAGTCTGAAACATGCTATTTTTGTTGTGGTGCTTATAGGAAACTTGTAAACAAATAATTTTGACACTGGTTTCGTCGTCCCTTTTGCACATTAGGTGCTGCAACTAATTAGAAGTGCCCTCCTCCACGTCAAGTACTATATCAACCATTGTAAGCCTCTGCTCAGTTTGAACATATTGTTCTTCCATTTCATTGATCATTAGCTGGGAGTGAATTTCAGAGTTGTTGGTACCACTGATCATGTTTCGGTGCTGGGGTTAGACGAAAGATCGTTTCATACTAATGCAACATTTTTCATCCATGTAAAATTAATATATGTCTTTTGTCTATTGTTGTTAATGTCAATGGGTTCCCTTTATTTTTCTTCCACTTCATTATTTCTGTTAATATTTTCTGCTTAACATGCAACAAGATATAAAATAGTCAGTATGAATCGGTCTGTATTTGGAAGGAAAACAAATCCCAGTGAGCCAATTTCCATGGTATTTCTTATTTTAAGAAATTTGAATATTGGATATAATTCTAGCATTCAATGCTTCAAAAGAATTTAAAAGCAATCTATGACAACTTGCTTATCATGATTCGGTCTGGGATCTCCCAATTTAGTTTAAAAATTGAAGTTAACCTCAGAGTTATATACTATTCAGATCTTCCAAAATGTTATATAACAAGATAGTAATAGTAATATGATATGGGTATGAGCCATTGAGTAAAGGCCAAAAGGGAATAAAATGAGACTGTGAAGAGCTTACAGTATGCAGTGGCTTATCTCTTTGATTAACATCATTGTCTGACCACTTCTTTGATAAATTTGATGATATGTGATTGTGGCAATCTTGAAATAAGAAATTAAAAGCTAAATGTTTGAAAATCATATTATAAAGTAACAAATATTGAAAGATTAGATTACGGATACCTTTCAAGTTGGAGCTGAATTTCAATGCATCTTCACAATATTGATTTTTGTTCTTCAGTTCCACTTTTAATGCAAAAACTTTGTGATTAGCCTCTTTTAAATTAGTTTTTGTTAGCCGAGTGTCAAGATCTACATTTATGAATGCATGATTTTGTACTTGCTCCTCAAGTATTCGATTCAATTCTTTCAAGGTTTGTAACTCCAATTTGAAGTTGTTAATAGTTTTCTCTGATTCCTGAAGTTGATTTATAGCTGATTGGAGCCTCCCTTCCAAGGCTTTTTTCTCAGATTTAGAACTGATTACTTTATCTTCAAAATTTTTAATTTCTTCCTTATCAACATATTGCATGTCTTCAGTTGGAAAATCATCATAATCTAAATTAGTTAGCACAGGCAAACATGATAACTATTCTTTGGGAAGATGCAACTTATCTGTGTCTGCAAACATCCCTGTTTCAGCTTCATTTTCACTTAGTGTCTCATCCCAATCAAATTGTTTTTTAATGGCATCCCTCATACTAGAAACATCTTGAAGTGAAAAGCAGTGATTCATAATCCAATCCAAAGTTATCGTTAGTTTTGTGGCAAATTTTTCATATCAACCTTGTCATTGAGTAAATCGTAACACACATGGAGAAATTGCTGCAAGGCATTCCCGAGTTAAGATATTTTCCACTGGAAAACATGGACCATGTAGCCTATTAGCATTCCTTGATTCTTATGTGTACGGATATTTCCATCTTTTTTGTACAAGGAATATGAATTATCATAATCCTCAGCAGGCATGCTAATCCCTTCAATAAGATCAATTATCTTACCTATTGATTGGCTCAGATCTCTTTGAGGTTGCTGTTTAGTTCCCTTTATTGATAAAATATCGGCAACATTTACTTCACCACATGGATCTACCATAGAATTATTCAACGGTTTCCATAAGGTGTGCTAACTAAAATGGAGAGTCTTAGATCCATCAAATGGATGGCCTTTTCTTCAATCAAACCCACATTGATCTGCATTATTTAGATAGCTCAAAGCCAATCTAATATCCTCACATATGTCATCAAGGTTCTTATGAGTGAAACACTTTTG
Organism: Glycine max; assembly: GCF_000004515.6. Classification (NCBI taxonomy): domain Eukaryota; kingdom Viridiplantae; phylum Streptophyta; class Magnoliopsida; order Fabales; family Fabaceae; genus Glycine; species Glycine max. The sequence continues at coordinate 22,885,375 of NC_038242.2, forward strand.
TTCCAAGATCACTTTTACTACATCCCGAAGCCAACCAGGAATATCACCATTTAATATGTCAATGGAACATGATTCCTAATTTGACGTAGAGAACTTTGAAAATGATCTGAAACTTCAATAATCGCCTTACTTATTACTTTAGAGCTAATCCTATTCGGTCTAGCCTCTGGCAGGCCATTTATTTCATTATTTTCTTCTAAAGAAGGACAAGAAATTTCAGGGGCTTTTTCAACAGAGACCACTGCTAATTTTTCCATTCCAAGGAAGTCATCCATTAGGCTTATATCTGAAGGTCCAACACTTTTGCATGAATTGATTCCTTCTATTTTACACTTCTAAATTGCCCCAATTCGGAAATCAATGTAGAAGCCCAGGAGTTAGCACAACTAACCTTGTCCTCACTGCCAATGTCAGTCGTTGATGGAAAAGATATGTTTTGTAATGCAGGATTACTTTTAGGCTGCTCCAAGGTTACATGACCTCTAGATTCAATGTATGACTCAAGTCGCATCAGTTTAGAAGTTGTGTGAGCAAGAATTAATCTTAAGAATTGGATTTCATTTGTTTTCCTATTTAGCGATTATCTCAAAGTTTTGTTTTCTTCTTCCACACCACATAGTTGATCTGTCAAACTAGTGATTCTTCTAATGGTAGTCTTAGGAGAACTGTCAAGTGAAGATTTAACCACTACACTGGTTGAGTTGAAGTTTTTCCTTCTCATTTCAAGTGAATCGTGTGCCAACATTTTGACTTCATTTTCATTTATGCCAAGCAAGTTTCACCTGGTAATAGTTTTTGAACCATAATACGCAGCCTCTGACATTCTGATTCTAAGTTGGCAATTTTTTTACACTCTGTAAGTGCAGCTTATGAGAAGCATCAGTGCATTATGATCAACCTCTCCATGAACCAATTGTCTTTTCAAATCTTCAATCAAATTTTCTTTATCAATATTAGACTTATTAAGACAAGAATTTTCAACCCAGATTTAGCAAGCGATTTACTGGTCTTTGATAGTTGCTCCTCGAAAACTATGTGTGCTTCTTCAAATTCTTTAGAAGCCTTCATCACAACATCATGAATCCTTTGTTTTTGTTCTTCTCTAACAAAATGTAACTGTTGCATACATTCCTTGACAACACCATCAAATTGGGCGGGCCACTCTTTCTTTATAAACTAAATGTTGTTGTATAGATTCATTCAGATGTTGCTTCATATATAGTATTTCAGCTTTTGCTTTCTCCCATTCTTCAAAGGAAACTTTAATAAAAAAAAAACTGGTTAAATTACTCTAAGAATAATAAATAATTGATGACTATTATTGTCCAAATTCATGAACTGAAGGGAAATGAGAAACATCTTTAGCATTGCATGAATAATTGAATATTACCTGCTACTGCTTCTTGTACAATTTTTGTTTGTTTCTTGATTTGCTCATCTTTAGCATTGCATTCAAAAAGTGTGAAAGCAAGCTTATCATTTAATCTTTTTAAGTCTTTCTCCAATTTTTCTTTATCAATTACATGAGTCTGTACCTAAATAAAACAAGACAAAAAACTAATTATTTTTATCAAGTAATAAAAAAGCATTATATTCCACAAAGTTATGGGCCAGAATTCTGGGTTTCTAACAAATAGGTACATACAAAATTAATATGTCCATTTTATAATTATAAAATATTTCAAGATAACAGGCCCAGGAAAAAAGCCCTTTTGGATTAACATTTTTACTAATTAGTTCTCTTAAAGATTCTAGACATTAAAGATGTAGGGAGACTATAATAGTCATCTTAATCAATATATGAACCTAAAAGTTCCATGGCATTTATGAATAGAGCAAAATATATATGAGAATAAAAATAGTTGATGCAAGACATAATTACATGACCTCTCCATTTTCTTTTGAAGTCGGATTTGTTTTGTTAGTTGCTAAATTTGTCTTATGTGTGGCTTTTTCCCCCAAAGCCAAGACCTGTGATCCATAATGATAAGAAGGCTTCAAATGTGAGAAGCCTGCATGGAGATTTTGGTTAAGCAAGTATGTTAGTATAATTTAACTGAAAGGATAAGCTGACTGAAACAAAATAACATCATAACTGCATCAATAATACCACAAGTTCATTGAGCTAAGTTGATCTAAGCCTAGATAAATGCATCAACAATTAACTGAGCTCTATAGCTCAATCAATTGGGTTCAAAAGTGTATCACAATAAAAACAACTTTTTACATAAAAAATATTATACTGAATCTTTGGAATGGCATCCAAGATACACATAAATTAGGAAAAGTCCAAATGAGCAAACGACATAGAAGCAACATGGGGCTACTTCAATTGGTGAACATTAATTGTCGAGGGACATCAAACATCCCATTAGTGGGAACAAAAATAAAATTGCAAACAAATATATAGGTGTCAAAACATTGTTATCATCATTATTCTTATAAGGTATTATATTAGTATATAAAGAATTATCCCATGGACAAATAACAAGTCAATTGTAAAAGCTTAATCTTCGTTGGTTTCACAGATGAGTGAGAATTCTTAGCTAATTGAAGTGTTAATAAACTAGGTCACGAATTGGATGATGGGCTTTTCAACTCATTTGTGTAATCTAAGTAAGCATAATATATCCCTCAAATAAATAAACAAAAAATTTTAACCTTGTAAGTGTATTGTCATAACATGGCTGTAAAGGATGTAACAAAAAATACAAGGAAAAAATTTGTCCCAAAAACATAGAAATTAATTAAATACCTATATGGTATTATACCATAAACTTACCATCATACAAAAGAGGTAGATTACATCGCTAAATAAATAGACATTCCCACACATCCATATTCATAAAAAAAACAAAAAAAACTACTAACATTTTTCCAATGCAGAAAGCCTGAAAGTTGAAATTCATATTTTTTATTGTCAAACAACTCATTTTTTGTGCATTATTCATTGTTTACAATATATGCTTAATTCCAATAGTTAATTAAAATGTAATGTATATTTTAGAAAATAAATTAAATGAGTAATTAATATTATTCTGTTTTATATTTATTTTATTCAAAAACACAATTGAATACATGATGACTTTCAAAAGCATGTTTTAGAAAATAAACAATTCTAAGATGGTTCTTGGTATCATTCTAAGACGGTTCTTTGTTAAGAACCGTCTTAGAAGAATGTGTTCTTTAAGATGGTTTTTTAAAACCGTCGTCAAAAGTCAACACTTTCAATAACGTTGGCTTCAAAGACGGTTATAAACCGTCGTCGTATGTCATATTTCCAGTAATGGATGGTAGATCTGGAATTTAATCTGATATGTTTGGAATTGATTTTGGGCTTAGGGATTTAAATTATTGAGTTATTTTTTATATATTTTTTTTAAGTTTTAAGTGTGACAAATGATTTAATCTTTTTTAAAATACATTGTTTTGGCAGTTTTTAGTGGTAAAAAAATGTGATCAAGTTTAATAATCATAAAAGCAATGATACGTTGGCACTTAATGGCAAAAATGAATGAAAAAAGTTCAAAGACAATGACATGTTGCTGCAAAATTTAAGGACCAAAACCATAAACAAGAGTACTAAAAACTTAATTTACTTCTAAAATTTAAATGTAATACATTGAGTAATTCGATTCCTCAAAAGTCATAATGTGAAGCCATACCACCATTATTATAGTTTTATTACAAAATATATAAATTGGCTACCCTTGTTTTCGCCCGGGGAACATTATTAGTAGGGGTATACATAGTTTCTAACAACGACAATTTAGCATATGGAGACCCAAATTCATATTTTGTTGATTCCATAACTCACAGACATGTTGGTTGAACTAAAGCATTGTCAATTGTCACTAGAACGCAAGACAGTTATCAAAGGATTGAATAAAACTTGTGCTAGCTTAAAGTCGTCTTACAGGAAATTAAAATCAAATTGTTGGCACTGCAATGAGGAATCCAAACTCAGACAAAGCTTCGAAAACCAATTGCATAGCTTTTTCATGTCACTTCCTTGGAATGCACATGCTTGTTAAATTGAATTAACCCTTTTAAACCCATGATGAAGTTCTCACAGCAATGATACAAAAATAAGTTTTTGATTGTTTCAATATTTTTCGCATATTATAATAACTTAATGGTTTTGCTTTAACATTATGTAACACACTAGATCTTATATCAAAACATTAGTCAGACAATTCTCGTTAATTCTTTTTATTCTTGAAATACATGTCAATAAATTAATAGTTTTTTTCAAAACTCGATTAATATTTTATTTTAAAACATATATTGATAAATTTTATTGTAAAACTTGGATAAATAAATTTCATTAAAACTTATAAAAACATATTAATATCATTCATTGAAAGTCAACACAATTAAAAGTCTTCACACATTGTGGCATCCAACACAAGTCTACTCACTATCTCTTAATACTTAAGATACCTCACAAAATTCTAAACTACAACACACGATCTCAACTTCTGAAAAACATACAGAGTAACACTTACTAACACTATAAGGTAATGTTTGTGCTCTCAATACTCTACTACACCTCATGGATTAGGATACTCCAAATCTTTTGTTCCCTTTTTTTCCTACCCAATCCCTATTTTTTGTTCTTCAATTCTATATCTTACCCAACATTAGGCAGTTTCAATTCTTCTTATCTCTCACCTCTTTACTCAACCCGAGACTACCACTCAACTTTTTGAACCGTATTCTTTGAAACTTCCTTAAGGATACAAACACATACCCCAGATTTGAAAACAAGAAGGGTCAACACATTTTAGACATTGCTTCACAAAATTTAACATTAGGAGGGAAAATCATCTAGATGGAGTCCTGAGTGTGCATCTCACAACTCTATCCAAATTTTCTTTCTTCGTTCACAACTTTTTCCTTGCGCGAATGCAAGTAAAATAAATGAAACAACCCTTCTTCCCCTTGGATCAATGATTCACATAAGAATTGGAAATAACATATCCACAGGGATCAAACAACTCACAATAATTGAAGACAACTTACTCATCATCACATCAACTACTTAACCAGGTTCAAAAAATTTACTTTCCTTAGGTTTATCCGGATAAGAAGAAGTCTATATCAAACGAATCACATTAGAATTTAACATGAAGCGATAAGAGACATCATATGTAAGTTACTCATTTATGCCAATTTAATGATGCTCATGAGGACTAAGACACTTCATTCACAAGAATAGTATGCTATTCAAAAGTAGGTTATCGAAATGTGTTTGAATGACTCATGTTCGCAAGGAAAATATCAGTACAAAAGACCTCAATTTACCATACAATTTGATAAGGGGAACAACTTACAGAAAACATTATCGGACAAGAAAATTTGGATTAGTAAAGAATAACCCTATCACCTGTCATATACCCCTTTATAGATAGCAGGATCATGAGAAATACTCAGGATAAAGTATAGTCTAAGGAAACAACTTTATCTCTTAGCTTGGCAATATCTAACTATTTAACTATGCTATTTGTAACTAAATTGTGCCCTAACGAATCTCAAGGTCTTGACATTTCTCTCAACAATGTCGTCTCGAACTAATCCATACATAGCCTTAAACTACTCACCATTTGAGGTGTCTAAACAATCATTACACACAACATAAACAATCAATTCGGGAAAATCCTTACTTGGAATACTAAGTAAGTTACACAAACAATCATTCATCTTGTATACTTGTTTTCACAAGAATAAGAGCACACAACACAAACAACAAACAAGTCCATACCCCAGTCTTGATAAGGTCCATACCCCAATAAGAGCACATAACTATCACACTTGACATAAATGACTATAGTACTTAACACCACTGACTGTCATTCTTGACATAGTTAAATACTACACTTGACATCATTGATAATCACACTGGACACAACTGACTATCACACTCAACACATAATAGGAGCCAACAATGCCACCAAGCCTCCAAGGTATTTGTGGTCTTACACAACCACATTGATGACAATTAGGAGTGATCGCCACATAGGGTACAACATATACTAATCTCCAAGCTCATAACTCCAAAAAGTATAGTCTCGAAGCCGATCAGGAGTAGCAAAGTGAGGCTTGTGAGTTTCCCACGCCAAATGAGTGCACCAAATGTCAGGTATTCACCACTCGCTAATTCTCCAAGGTACTTTGAACCTCTTCACCCAATATATCTTAGTGTACCCTATAAATCATCTATTTCTCAACATAAACTTCATTTCTCACATATGGAACATAATCATACACCTTACTATCTTATAGATAGAACATAACAACATACCTCACCATCTCACAGATGGACCATAATCATATACCTCACCATCTTATAAATGGAATCTAACCATAACCAGACCATCTCACAGATGAATCCTAATAACAAAACATGTCATCTCATAAATGGGATAAAACTAATGATTCCATACTCTTCCTTCAATCTTCTTGCTTCTTTTTGCCATATTGCGTGTTTAGCCTTCATGTCGTGTACAACACACAAAACAAACATTCATACACACATAAAGAGAGACAAGGATCAAGCCTATATACTACTCTCAGGGAATCATTCTAGGACCCTCAAGTGATAGAAATCACTTTCCACCCAAATCTACCAAAAATTCGACGACATAATGACTATATTTACAACATCTCAAAATTTATAACCAACAATTTTTCGAGGGTCGGACACCCCCGAACTTAGACCAAAATGCATACATGTGAATATCAATATATTGTAGAACTATAAATCACACACCATAGATACAAGTGTCAGAGTTCACACTTTTTTAATCTTAGGCATGCATAACAAATAATAAAATTTCATCATTCATTCATATCTTAGCAATCACACTAGCAAACAATATATTCAAGTTCACAGTGGATCGTAGAGAGCAGTTCTCAGGACTTCTTGACACTTTCCCTAGGGTTTTCTTCATTCTAAATCCATTTCTAGTCTTAGAATTACCTAATTAAGTAATCTAATGTCTAGTATCAAGTTGTTGCCCTGTTTTACAAAGTTCCACTCTTAAACTTGTCTTCAAATTTTGAAGTGTTTTTAGAAATTAGTTTTTCATAAATCTTATATGCTACCCTATATTTTCACACCTAAAAAACTCATTTTTTAGGTCAAAACTTTAAGAATAACAGTTCATACAACTATGACAATCAGTTCAATTTTGTGACAAATTTAATCCTACAAAATATCCTTAAATTGATTTTGTTCATAACTTTTGCTAGAAAACTCTTATTTAAGTGAAATTTAAGGATAACCCTATGTTTTAAGACTCAAAGAACTCATTTTTAAGCTTAAAACTTCCAAAAAAGAAATATATCATCCAGTTCCAGTCATGGTAATAGATAAAAAATTTAAACATCAACACAACATGCAATGAAGCCTAGCTTCCAAAGACAACAAGGTTAGGGTTCAACAAGTGGAAAGACCCCCCCCCCCCCCCCCCCTCCCTTTACCTCTTGTAGTCTCCACGTGAAAGAGAAGGGTACCAAGAATAAAGTTCTCTTGAGTCAAAATAACCTTCAACAAAACTCGAGAACATGAGAGAAGTTTCAAGTGATGAAGATGAATGAACAAGGCTAAAGTGAAGGGTGAACTTGATTACGAACACTTCTAGGATTCAAGGTTTCTAGACCAACCCTCGAGAGCAAGAAGTTTTGCTGCTCTAAACTCCCTTAGAAGCTGATATGAAAATGAGAGGAAATGGCAAGGCTTTAGGTTTTTAATGAAGCTTGTAAGTGTGCTTAAGGCTTTGGTCCAATGGATTAAGGTGTTGGCTTATCTTAGTCACTCAATTTTGACTCATGAATGACTTGGAAATTATCTACATCAAGCCCACAATGGTTTCCTTTTGAATTTTCTACTAAAAATGGTTAAAGTAGAAGAGTTTTGCCAAAAATTGGTATTCTTGTTTTTCACCAAAACCATTAAATTCTATCCTAAACGTCTTGATCACTGTGTTAATCTCCCTAGTATTACGAGTAACTAGAGTGAACCTCTCACAAAGATCATTCTCACACAGAGCTAAATTACACTGTCACTCAGTGTACAACGTAATTTTGTTACAGATGAAATTTTTGTTAAGTAGTTTCCATATCCTTGTCAAGGTAGACTAAACAAATTATTTACACTAAGTATAGACATATATAGCACGCAAATTCTATAATTAAAAACATACAAGTATTGAAATTAAATTCATACATACACAAATGACACAACACAATTTCTCTGTCAGTCTGAGTTGTAATTTTTCACTGTGTTACAACTCTAACTTATTTTAATTATTCTACATCATATAACCAAACACTTTAATTAGTCACCAACTAATTAAACTAAAATTCTATTTTTAAACTAGTTGTATAGTTATTTACAAAAATGTTCTCCACTTTAAACTCTTATAATTTAATTAACCCTTTTCTAACTTTATGAAATCTAGATAACCATTAATCAACCTTCATTATCGCCACTTAATTTTTAATTTATTTACATTAATTACTAATATTCTTCTTTCAAGCTTCTAATTCTATTTCTAAACCAAAATCTAATTATTAACATCTAGGCCATTAATGAGTTGACCATTATTTGACCAAAGATTTTCTCTGAATTATTCTTATTCTTTCTAGACTTTAGGTTAAAAACTTAAGATCTTAACCATGTTTAGGTATCATATGATCACATCTCATTTTCTACCTAAAAACACTACTCAATCACACAACAAAACAATAACATTATCTACCACACACATGGAAAATAGAAATGTTACACATTACATGAGTGCAGACAGCGGTATGCAAACCATAAAACAGATACTTGTGGCCTAAATACATAATAATTGACGGCATTTTCATTCATAGTATTAAAGGAAATACAATAAAATTTTGCTTTTAAAAATAATTAAAATTCATAGCATTAAAGTAACAGGATACTGTCCAATTTAAAGCTGAGATAACAAGGACGAACTACACTATACTTCTGTATTTCTTCTCAATATACGACTTTATAATTGCATTTCCGCTGATAACTTTATATGCTATATATAATACATTTATCATATATTTTACAAGTAAAAAATGCATAGTCAAAGTTAGCCCTAGGTTCCGCACTGTACAGAAGATTCTGCTGCAAGCAGTTGGCAGTACACACGTCTATTGCGCAGCAGCAACTCAATTCAGGTGTTGGATATCACCAACATTAAAATTTCATGATGAATTTCCTTCCCTGAATGTTGATTATAAATTTGGGGGGTCATTAAAGCTTCTCCCTGATGCTGCCTTATGTTGAATAGATCTTCACATCAGTAAAGTCCTGACTTCTTAGGATTCAAGAACAAGATACCTTTTCAAATATTATCAGAACCTACTTTCTTTCCTTCTTGGCCTTCTCCATAAGCAATGTTGGATCACCAATCCCATCTCCAAACAGGATGAATTGCACCCCATAAGTTCATCCATATTTTGCATTGAAAGTAAAGAATACTTTCAGTGCAACTTATAGTTGTTGAATGTGGAGAATTGCTCAGTTGAAGAAGTATGGAGAATCAAGAACCTTCTGTAAGTCAAAATCACCTCTCTTTGGCAATGGAGGGAAAGCCAACCCTGGATATGTAGTCTGGAAGCCCTCAAGCAACTGTCAACAAATCACAACAAATCAAAGTTTCATCATGAGAAGGTTAAAGAAAACACAGCCTATGGCTTTTGTTTTATCCACTCTGGAGCTCTAAAATGGTACATTTTGGATTACACGGACGATATCATTAAGCATAAGTTTAATTTCAACTTAGATGTTATGTCAGTTTAATATTGGTCAATGGATAAATATTTTTTTAAGAAACATAGGATTATCTCAACTAACATCTGCAATAGTACGTAGTAGGATCAGCTGAGCTTTAAGATTTCCTAGTTCACAGGGAAAGTAATTTATAAAACTACGTGAATAAATAAATATTAAATCAATTCAACAATAATATAAAAAGTGCACAAGACTCCCACCAAGTGGGGTTTGGGGAGGGTAGATGCTGGTAGGCTTGCCCCCACAAAAGCAAAGACCTTTTCTAAGATTTAAAATTCATGACCTTCAGGTCAAGTCCCTTGGCAGCAGCAACCTTACCATTGCATGAAGACTTTACCTCAATTCCACAATAAAATAAATTTAATTTAAATTTTGAGGCAATAGAAACCCAATAATACTTAAGCTTCCAGATTCCAGAGTTCTAGTTCTGGTGTCCTCATATTAATGAACGTGTGCAAGTCTTCCGATGTCTATTTGCAAGTTCCAGAAAAATTAATAACCTCAATATGAATTGCAAAATGGATAAATTTCAAAGAAAATTGTTTTCTTTTGCATTTTTGCACTCATTTTACAAAATATTTTTAGATTAAGAAATTCTGTAACTTCACCCACAATAAAGGTCAATATGAACTTGCATATATTTGACAGTGAGACGGAAAATATTAATTTTTCTCCATGTTCCTAGAATATAAGTATACATTTCTCAGGCCACAGCAAGAACTTACATTTTCAAGTATAGGCATGTTATAAAGCTCCACAAATTTTTCTCTTAGAATCTGATTCATTTTCTCAACATCGCATGGGTGTGTCCAAAACGAATCATGAACCCCTGCAAACAATCATTTCTCAAAAATTAAGCAGGAAGAAACATATAAGAAAAGAAAAAGAAGGCATATTTCTCCCATAGACATTTCCCCACACCAAATTTCTCGAAGTTAAGCATAAAAAGTGAAAATAAATCTAAATATATTTACAGAACATGAAAGCTAAAACTGAATTTATGTTCATAAAAATGGATTAACCTAAATTTTCTCATCCGTCAAAGCACGATTTTGAGATCTTCAGTATTGAACACGTATTTAATAAGACAAACTGAGAGGTTTGAGATGAAGAAAACAGAAAAAGGATCAAGACACAATAATGAAAGAATGACATTTCAACTATAGAAACTATGATATACGACCAATCCTACTCATACTAAGTGAACTAAAGATTGAATTTTCTGTCTCACAAAAGAGAGAGCAAGCAAGTTTCTGCATGCAATTTTCAGAAATTAATCACTAATTTCACATATAGCAATTCTATTAGTTTCCCTGTTGATGAACTTAACTAGAAGAATGGATTTTATAAAGAAACTCCTCTAAATGCAAGCCTACAGCAAACTGCATTTTATTTACAATTACAATTGTAAAAGTAACTAATTCCAACTCCATCCCTACTTCCAAATGCAATTAAACAAACACCAAAGGCAAATAGACAATTTCTATACATTTAAAAAGTATAACAAACTAATATTTATGAATTTATTATTCTATAGGGAAACTTCACATATGTTTATTATTTCATTGGTAAAATGTTGTCTTCAAACCTGCAAAACATAATCCAGCATCATTGCAGGCTAGAGCAGTCATCATCATGTGTGAACTATCCAATGAATGTACAAAGTTAGGAGGAAATGCACTTCTCTGCTTCTTGACAGATACCTGGAATACACAGTCTTAATAACGAAAATAGTTCAGAAAGAAAAGAAAAGTGGAATATGAAAAGATTATGTATACTTACTGCACTTCCCTCCCTCTGCAAAGCCAAAAGCTGAAGAGATGTTCTTATCTGCAGTCCATGGTTAGATTCATTATTAAAATGTATGGAGATCAGCCAAAAAGTTTAAATCCATATAATTTTATTAAAATGTATAGTTATCGGCACCTGGCCATGGATTTCTATTTTCTATAATTTATATTATCAATGTCATACACAGTCAACTCTAGTTTACTGAAAACTGGATTAGAGATGCATTTCTCAACCAAAAACTACAGCTTACTGGTCAAGACATTTATGAGGAAATATCAGGTTGTCAATATGCTACTAAATATTAATTCCAAATGCAACAGAACGCAATGTCCACTATCACTAATATATTATTACATACTGTGTAGGCAGACTGTTGATCTAGGCCTGGCCCACTGTATTAGAGTGTAAATGTAAACAAGCATTTTTGCTTAGTAGGCTTTTCTTTTCTGTTTTCTGGACTGGGCCCAGCACTGATTGCTAGCCCACTGATTAGTCAGTTACTGACTCATGTGCTCTATATATAGATGCACTCTAACTGTTGTAACTAACTTTTCTCATTCAATAATACATTCTAGTTTCTCTAAGATAGTCAGAGCCTATCCTAGATCCATTAATGGGTCACTCACTATATTATCCGCGCACCAAGTCCAAAAGTGGTGGGCGTGAGGGGGTGTATTGGAAAAAATCCAAATCTCACATCGGCTAGAGATAAGGTCAAGATAGAGTATAGAGTTAGCTTTTAGAATTGAGTTAGGCTCAAAAAGTCCACATTCTGATACACTGTACTGTCTAGTCTGTAGGACTTTTTATTTGCCATCCCATTGTTGAGTTACTATTGTAATTGTTGAAATTATCGCCTTAGGGAAAGATGGAGAAGAGAGAAATATACATAAATAAGATGTAATACAAAACACTACCCTACACTCCTATTTATACTAATATTCTGGACCAACTAGCACAAGCTAAACTCAGTAATACTGTAATACCACTTAAATAATAAGGCTACTAACACAACAGAAATTCTAATATTCTAAGACATCCTCTCAAACCAAAACTTACAAAAATAAACACACTAAAAAGTACATATTACGCTCAATAATCCAGTTTATAGATATTCCAACTCTTTAGTTTTATTTAAAGCTACTTATCTCATCCAATGAAAAAATAATATTTATAAAATAAAATATTTTGTAAAATTAATTTAATTTAAATATAACTATTCTAATAATGATGAAAAAAATATTAAAGTACAAATATTTAAAACTTTTTAATTTTTAAAAATGTCAAAAATTTATTTAATTAATAAATTTGTTTTAATGGTGATTTAGAAATAATTATATATATAATATTAATTAAAGTATTTTAAATATTGATTACAAATGATAAAATATATAAATCATTATATATTATTGTTCAATAATATTTTTAAGGAGATAAAAAACAAGTTGATTTTAAACATAAATCGTTCGTATTACTTTTTAGATAGTTATTGTACAACTAATACATAAAATGAAATACCACACATTAATTAACAAAATATTATTTAACAAATATGAATAAAAAATCCAATGAATCAAAAAAAATATTAATTAACAAACTATATATATAATACATCATCACCTACAGGCTATAAAAGCCAAAAATACTTGGGCAATTGTACAAACGCACATGTAGGAGTATGCCAATAAAAGATCAGCTTTTAGTCGTGTAAACTTGGACAAATGTACATGGCGGTAATCAAATAAGAATTTGCTAGAAAAAATGCTCTGCATAAGCAGAGGAGAAGCAACTCCAAAGGAGCTTTTGTAGAAGCTCCTTTTATTTAAGATTTATACTATAAAATAAGCTCCTTATAACTTTAAGAACTTTAATATAAATACTGTTTGGCCCAGCTTCTCCTTTTAAGGAGAAAAAAAAGCTAAAATTAAGCAGAGCCAAACACTACCTTAGAATGGCACCAGCTCAAGATGGCCAAACTCTTACTTTCAACATGTTATCCAGAGCTTGACAAGAGACAACTATTTGTGCCTTCCGGTGGACCCTATTGGAGCTAAAAAAAAATTCTGCCAGTAACTGTCTCCTTTCCGGTTTTCAGCTCATGCCACTACTCAGCAATTTCCCCTTTTTCCAGTCACTTCCAGCTCTGCTTTGCCACTGTCGGTTGATGTCCTCTCCCGCTGGCGACCACACACCGCCACTTCTGGTCATGTCACCTTTATTTTTTGGCTGTCACTAACTGCCTTGTATATTTATATGTAACAAGCTCAGTGCATATGATTCATATGCTCCAACTTGAGAGGGAGTGCATATGATATACTATATCATGGTCTTTTTGTCATGGGACTATTTGAGGTTCTATGTAATTACAGTAATAAGGCAATTAGGAGATCTGCAATTTTTCCTTTATTTATTATTCATAGAATATAATAATATGCTCTGCTGTGTAATACACTCCTGGATTCAGTTGTCTCATATTTTCTCTTCCTTTCAACAAAAACCAAAAAGAAAAGAAAATATCAATATATAGAAGGCTCACCTGATAACGTTCAGTTTTACAGTATGGTTGTACAACAGGAAGACCAAGAGGAGTGGTCCAGCAAACAGCCTGGTTTTCACAAGCAATCACCTGTAGAAATGTTTCAGAACCACCCTTTTCAGGAAGAGAGACAAAGCAAAGAAATATGAAACCACACATATATGCATAAACCCATAAGCAAAGTACCAAAAGTAACTAATAGGACCCATGGCATCATTTGGAATCCAACATACTGTGTGATAAGAGAGCTAACCTTTGCACAATCTCCAAGCCAACCCATAATGCCACGTGCAGCTTCAAAAACTTCTCCAAGGGCAGCCAATGTCACCTATAGAAATTAAGTTTGAAAATGTTGATCAAACTACCTGATATGAACCAGAATGATAAGAGAATTTGAATGCATTAAGAAACCTGATAGAATGTATAAGCATGTCAATAAAGATTTTTCTTTCTTTGTTTTTGCATCAATGCAGAGATCTTAGTAGAAAGAAAACTTTGCTGTTCTATCTAAGTATTAACCATTCAAGGAGGAAGTGATCTCACAATGCAATGATAATAATTGCACATTAAGGCAGCTCATTGCAATCTCTAACAGCTAAAATCCTAGAATATAATGTAGCTGATACTCACCTTAGCTGCATAGCAAGATGCAGCATATAAAAGTCTATCATCAGTGACGAAACCTTTCTCCCCTAATCTTCTCTTAATTTGCTCCCGTGCCCCAATATAAGTAACACCATAAACAGAAGTCATTACTGTCTGTTTGACCAGTTTCCTATCAATCTGAATACTTTCAAAAGTTTAGAGTAGAACAGATAGAAAAAAGAGACCATAGCCAATTGCTGGAGTATAAATTTTATCATTTAGCAATTAGCACAACTTTGAAACTTGAAATCAAGACCGACCTGATCAATCAACACCTTTGCTAACAAAGCATTTGGAAAGGTATCCGGGTCTTTGTTGCTGTCTTGTCTCATTATATCATAAACCCTGCCCATATTACAATTTCAGTGTCTATAATATTAATAGTCCAAAGTAATTATGACAAGAATATGATGAATCACAAAAGATCTTCTGAGTTTGGATAGTTTACACAAGAACAGTATAGGTCATGAAGTAAGATTTAACAAAAATGCAACTACCCCAATGAAAAACACCAAACATGTAAACATTTCTATCCAGTGAGGGAGCACAGTAATAACAAGAAAGGCTTGGATGTCAATATAGTAACAGCATCAAAAGCGAAACACAGCTGAAATGAATTTAATATACCTAACAGCAATCTCTGTGTAAACATCAGCAGGTTTCTCTTTAGCAACCAAGTTAACTGCAGCAGCCTCCAGCTGAGAAAGTACATTTATTCCAGTAAAGTGAGAATAGTAAATGTCACTAATCAGAAAAGGCAAATAATACAGAATAATTTATCACTTTAACCACCCTAGTAATGGAAGGCAGTGGATCAAAAGTAAAGAAGGGACCATATATGTGTGCGGGACAGATTAATGAACTCTGCGCTGACAAAGATCACTTTAGCCATTTTAGAGTGTGATTAAATAACAAACACCTTATTTGCCATACAAATGTAATTATCAATCATTGCAATCATGAGTTGTTTCAGGCGATACTGATCAATGACTCAGGTGGTTAGGAAAATAGAACATCACTAAAAAGAATGACCAATTTTAAATAGATCTAATCTGATAGAGGACTATCCAAGGAGGAAGAGTTTGGCTTGGGTGGACTCAACATGGACGGAGTCACTTGAGTAAGGAGTAAGAGATTTTAATAACAACTTGTCGAGAGATTAAATTCTCTCATGGAGGAAAGAGAAGAAGGAATCTCATAAATTTTAGCCAACTTTTAAAATAAGATTTATTTTTGTTTTTAATTGTATTTTGGGTCTATTTTTGGACTTGTAATGGGCTACTATCTTTTTATTATTTTTAAGTCTTTTACTTATTAGATTAGTTATTGGGCCTTAGGCCTAATTTAGGGTTATTAATAGGAGTTATAAATAGACTCCTTAAACACTTTGTTGATAGTTTTTGATGAAATTTCAGATTAGGCACAGATAAGCGGTGTCTCTCTGGGTTCTTATGTGAAACCTTAGGTTCTTAACAAAGAATTCTATTTCTTCGTGGCGAATCATTCTCGTTGTTCTTTCCATCTCCTTTTCTAATTCCGCTTTTTTTCCTTTTTATTTTCACCATTTAAGAGTTTCAAATAGGTCCCCATACTAAAAATTGGTTCCCCAAATTAGGATTACATCAAGATCCAACATAGAAGAAAGGAAACTAATCACTACATTTAACTAGAAGCATGTTGATGCAAATAAATTTAAAACCAATGACTGAAAGAAAGGGAAAGCAATTAGCAAATTATAAATCATAAGATTGCTATCACTTAATTGTAAAATTACAGGCCATGAATATACCATCATATGAAGGTAATGAAGCATCAAAAAGCTGCCAAAATAATATAAAACAAAAAGGAAGACTATTTTTCTATGAATTGAATAAGCCTGTATTGATATTATTATTATTTTTTTTATCGGCAAAAATATGCATGTATTATATATATATATATATATATATATGTAATCAGTACAAGAAGTACTAAAATCTGAACATCCCAGTGTACATGTTGTCAATGTAAGATTATGGTATCAAAATATGCTTGAGATATTAGAATATCATAACCCCCATCTCTGAGCACACTGGAATACTCATTACAAAAAGTATCTATGGTCTAATCCCTCACCTATACAAGAATCCAGATTTAATATTACTGAACCAAAAATGGAACGACAGCTCAAAATCCTTATCTAAATATCTAAACCACATCCAGCATAAGAAAATTGCATCCTCCATCAATTTGTCCATTAAAATCCTCATTTGAGAATACAATTCTATTTCTATGATTCCACATGCTGTATTGATACTATGACTCACAGGAGTACTAGAAAGTGGTTATTTTATTTCAATACACTAACAAAACTTGTCAAGGACCCACTTTCATAAAAGCATAATTTGTTAGGTAAAGGCCCATTAATGATTTTACATTTATAACACACCATGCATGAACTGTTAGGTTTAAAGTGTGAACAATTTATAGACTGATAGACACACTGTACATTAATATGAAATTCAATTTATGAGGCTTAAAGGAATTATGGATAGAAATCTTGACCACTTGATCATAGAGAGTAAAGACTATTATTTCAAGGAACTTGCCTAGAATCTTCCAGTACTAGGTTAAGGTCTATTTTCATAAATGATTTTTATTGGTAACAATACTAGCACATTTCATATCAAAGTTACTCAAGGATAAATAATGAAGAAAGCTATACAAAAAACATTATATAACAATAAAATCATCACAAGTCCACAAGTATACGAAGTTAAAAAGAAAATTATATTAAGAGTGATTGCAAAATGAAAGAAATGAGATATGTAAACCTACATCATCTCTTCCCAGAGCTGCATAGTGTTGTAAGCCATTGCAGGAACCATCCTAAAATTCCATCAGAGTAGCATTACTAACAAATACTTTTGAAAACATACAGAAAAAAGTTTAAATTGAAAAGTGATCCCATATTAGAGTTTTGCAACATGAAAAAAGCCAACAATGAATTCACTTTTAAGGTTTTGGTACCACATTTCATCTTTCATTTTTTTCCTTTTTGCTTTCTCTTTAATTGCATTTTACCTTTTAGATAGTAAAACTTTATTGAAGATCTAATTTGGTTTTGAGGGCTACTCTTGGAATCAATTTTTGATTAATATCAAAAGAACTCCCAATAGGAAAAGGCTATAACAGCTTTTGTTTCATTGCTTTTAAGGCTTCCAATGATGAATTTACCTGATGAATTGGAAGATGTGAGATAAAAGAATTTGGTGATGAGCTTCTTAAGGCCTCTGATAGATTAATACAAGCAGCAAGGCACTGGAAAGGATCCTCCGCTGTTAACCACCAACGATTTCCGTTAATAGGGTGATCAGCAGAATCAAATATATCATGAATATGATCCTCTATAAATCCTAGGCGCCCATCATAAGACTGCTTCTCAATACCACCAGCATACAAATTTGCTAGATGTATCTTCAGCCACCTTAGTCCAGACTTTCCCAATGGCCGCCCTTCAGCAAATTCAAGTAGTCCTCGACACAGATCAGAACCTAAATGATTCAAATGAGGATGCATAGGATATGCTCTGCCACGGAAGTCAAGATTGTGTGGATAATAAAAGCCTTCCTCATCTTTCATTTTTCGTGCCACCTGTTTAAGAATGTATTTCCTTTAAATTATTGCTCAACTAGTGAAACATGGGATAGTATTGAATGTGATAATGGTAAACTTAGTTCAGATTATTCAATTAATGATCACATTGAACAAACATAAACTTTGGAAATCATGTCTAATTTTGTATTTGGATGCTTTTCCTTTCATTTGTATGTCATGTGAACAGAGAAACAGATGCACAACCCTACACAGGACTCTAAAATTATCCTGCGTGGAATCCTTGTGTTTGCCTCTCATGTCATAACCCTATCAACATCCTATTATGTAAGATACAAATAAAATCATAGGACATTGATGTAACTAAAATCAGAATTTGCAGTTGTTCCCAACAGTTCAAACATATGACAGAAAAAATATTTTACTGTGAGAGGGAAGATCTTACAGAAAGCTTAAGTTCAGTGTCACATCTTAGAGAATGCCTTTCCAGATTAATTTTTTTTGCCTTCCTTACATTGCATTTCCACTCCTGAATTAGTTTTAAATCCTCTACAAGCGGCTTATCTGGCTTAGGAACCTACAAGTCAAAGAAGAATATATGAAGGCAAGATTAATTGCATAGTAATAGGTAGCATTGAGAATTAATGACCCATCAAATGAACACGTGTATGGATTTAGCCATCAAATGAATTTGGAAATTTTAGACTGTGTCTGTGATTACTACTGACTCATTGCAGTCTCAGTTATAACTTTAAAAAGTTTTCTCATTCAAGTATGTTAAACGATTCAAATACTACCATCCAGAAGTGAATATATTTTTAGTTCATGTAAAGCCCTTTTTTACCTCACCTAGTGAGCTACGGCTTTGTCGTTATTTGTTTGTTTGTAAATCCCCTTTTTACTTTGCTTTGTAGTCTAACTAGCAAAAGCAATATGTAGAGGGAAAAAGCAGAAAGAATACAATCACTCTTTTATGAAGACCTAAAAACCTGCCCCTTCTCCCTTTTATATCTTGAAACATTTTGATAGAAATTGGATAATAATGACTGAATTTTATAGAAACACTCTGCAGGAATTATTCTTTCCAAAACAGAGACAGAATTACAACAATTAGAATCAGAATATTCACTCAAACAAGCCAAGATTTCGAGAGCTTGGTTCTCTCCCTCCCAAGGTCTAAACCACACATCTTCAGGATAACCAGAATATGATTCTGTTTTTCCTTCTTATTCTACACATACCCATAACTGCCTAATTAAAATAACTGTTCCTAATAAACTGCTCCTAATAATAGTAACTGCTGTCCTTTTTTTTTTTGCACAGCAAAAATCTGATAGTATTAATAGGGGTCAGTACTAGATGTACTGAAAAAACATATTATACAAGGCAGAAACTGCCATCCCCAATTACAAAAAATTAACCACAATAGGTGGTTACCCAAACAACAAAAACCCCTAAGACATTTCCTCCTTTAAGCAAGACGACCATTGATTAAAATGTATATGGAAACCTTTCTCCATGCAATTGATCCAGGACCAAGTGAGAAATAAAGCTTCATCCATGACTTTTTCAGAGCAGAAATCCTGGTTATTAAACACCAAAGCATTTCTATGCTTCCAAATAGTCATGGATAGAGCTATCCATAGAGCCTTCCAACGATTATCTACGTTTCTTTTCCCACTCCATTGAGAGAATTGCAGAAAATGGCAATTGGGTTGAAGAGAGAAAGGACCCATCCTATTCACCCATCTCAAAGTTTCCCACCAAAGATGACAAGTTTTCCTGCAAGAATACATAATATGACCAACAGTTTCGACTTCCTGATCACAAAGGGGACAATTGTAAGAGGGCAGCTCGACATTCCTCCTCCTTAGATTGTCCCTAGTAGGAAGTCTGTTCTTGAGAATTCTCCAAGTGAAAGCCGATGCTCTTGGGGGAATGTGCAGGCTCCAAATGGTCTTATAATTGCTGTCTACAGGGTTAGGACTGTCCTCAGCCTTGAGGAGATAATAAGCTGACTTTGTGGAGTAATATCCAGCAGGATCAGCCCTCCAACTGAGGAAATCCCTAGATAAAGGTTGGATTTGGATACCCTCAATGTCAGCCATGAAAGCTGCCATAGTGTCAATTTCATGGTCAAAGAAATGTCTCCTCCATTGAATCTGCCATTCCCAACTATTGCCAGATAAGATGCCCATTGAGCTGATAGTCTGATTCTGATGCATGCTCACTTGGTATAGAGTTGGGTACTTTTGTTGGAGACTTAGGTCATCCTCTTCCCTCCACCTGTCTTCCCAGAACTTAATTGTGTTTCCATCACCTACCCTCCACTTCAAATAATTTGAGATACAGATTCTATGGTGCTGCTGGAAAACAATTCTCAAATCCTTCCACCAAGTAGAATAATAGTCAGCTTTGTTTCTACCACAGCAAAGAGAGTTCCACCCTCCATATTTGGACAGTAATATTCTGGCCCATAACTGATGCTGATTATTTGCCAGATCACAGCCCCATTTACCAAGTAAGGCTTCATTAAACTTGGATAAGTCCTTAATCCCAAGACCCCCTTTACTCTTGGGAAGGCATATAGTATCCCAGTTTACCCAAGCAATCTTGGCCACTTCAGAATCTCCTCCCCAAAGGAAATTTCTCTGAATTGAGACTAGCTTGTGCACCACTTTTTTAGGAACTCTAAAGAAGGACAGCATGTAGATGGGGAGTGCTGTTAATACAGAGTTAATAAGGGTTACCCTTCCACCCATGGATAGACTTTTCTGCTTCCATTTACTAAGTTAGGACTCAAACTTGTTAATGATAGGCTGCCACACATTCCAGCATTTAGAGGTTGTACCCACTGGCATTCCAAGGTAGGAAAAGGGGATGTCTAGCTGACCACAATTGAGAAAGAGAGCTGCCTCCCTACACCAATCCTCTGATTTTCCCATGCACCCAACTTGGCTCTTGGTATAATTAATCTTGAGACCGGAGACCATCTCAAAAATTCTGAGGACAGATTTCAGGACCCTAATGTTGTCCAAAGATGCAGTTCCAAAAAACAGCATATCGTCTGCATATTGCAGAATGTTTATCTCCTCCTTTTGTCTCCCCACTTGGTAGCTATGGAAAAGGTTTTTTGAGACTGCTGTCCTCATCAACCCTGTAAGTCCTTCAGCTGCTATGTTAAAGAGAAAGGGGGCAAGGGGATCACCCTGCCTTAAGCCTCTATGTGGCACAAACTCCGAAGTGGGGCTGCCATTAACTAAAATTGATATGGTTGCACTAGACAAGCATCCATAAATCCATTGTCTCCATTTTTCAGAAAAGCCCATCCGCTGCATCATGTAATTTAAAAAGCCCCAAGAGACCGAATCATAAGCTTTTTCAAAGTCCACCTTGAAGATCATGCAAGGATTTTTTTTATACTTAGCTTCAGCAATGACTTCATTAGCGATCATCACCCCATGAAGAATGTGCCTCCCCTTGAGAAAAGTTGTCTGCCTTTCATCTATTAGATGAGGTAAAACACTGGCCAGCCTAGTAGCCAAGATTTTGGCCACTATTTTATAGACACATCCTATAAGAGAGATGGGTCTATAATCATGCAAGGTCTGAGGATTAGAAATCTTAGGTATGAGGGCTATGAAAGAGGCATTGCTTCCTTTAGGGAATCTGCCATTTAAATAAAATTCGTCCAAGAACCTAGTAAAATCAGGTTTTAAAACTTCCCAAAACTGCTTTATAAAATTGAAATTCAAGCCGTCAGGACCAGGGCTTTTATCTCCTCCACAAGCCCACACTGCTGCTTTAATTTCCCCCTCACAGAATCTAGCAGTAAGGCATTCATTATCTTGTTGACTAAGGGAAGAAAAGAACACTCCATCCAGAGTTGGCCTATGAGGGTTCTGTTCTGAGAATCTGAGTTTAAAGTGGTTTAGGACTGCATTCTTGACTCTGATAGGCTCCTGGACCCATTCACCTGCAATGAGCAGACCTTGAATTGCATTAATTCTCCTTCTGTGGTTGATCACCCTATGGAAATAAGCTGTGTTTCTATCCCCTTCTCTTATCCACTTAATTCTTGATTTTTGCCTCAACATGGATTCATATGCAAGTGCTGCACTCCAAAGCTGCTCCTGTAATGATTTCTTTAATTCCACCTCAGCCTGAGATAGGATTGCAGTATTGCTACCAGCCTCTAAGTCATTCAGCTCCTTCTTTAGATCCTGAATTTTAGAAACATTAATAGCACCATTTTGCAAGCTCCACTGTCTGATGCATCCCTTAATGAACTTCAGTTTCAGCTTTAAGGCATAGCCACCCCACCCACTTGGGTGATAATTGCCCCATCTATGAGACACCATTTTCTGGAATTCTTTGTCCTGCAGCCACCAATCCATTACCTTGAAAGGTCTAGGCCCCCAATCCACTGTTGTAGACCTCAAGAGGATGGGACAGTGGTCAGAGAAATCTCTATCAAGCACAAATTGGGTAGAATCTGGCCATTGGATTAGCCAATCATCAGAGAGAAGAAACCTATCCAGTTTGCTCATTGCAGTTCCATTAGGTCTAACCCAGGTGAAGTTCCTCCCAACAGACCTGACCTCCTCCAAAGCCATATCCGAGATCCAGGAATTAAATTCAGAGATACAGGATGAGTTCCCCACTGACTGAGAAGAGCTGATTCTCTCATTGTGGTGTCTTATAGAATTAAAGTCACCAGCAATGCACCACGGACCATCATGGAAAGAAGGTTTAAGGAGTTTAATCTCTTCCCACTGCTGTCTCTTTCCCTGTAAGTCGCAGGGAGCATACAGATTGGTAATGCAAATCCTCTTGTTTTCTTTAGTCCACACTCCTTCCAGCCATATATAGCCCCTACCAACTACCCTTCTATCCACCACAAAGGAATCATTATTCCATAAGCACAAAAGACCACCAGCTGCACTATTAGAAGGAGCAGCCTCCCAAGAAACATTAGCATCTCCCCATAAGTATTGACAGAAAGCTTTATCTATGGATTCCTTTTTAGTTTCCTGAATGCAAAGAAGATTGTTATAATTATGGGTATTATTAGATGTATCTTTAGAGTAGATTTCCCTATTTTATCTTGTTGAAGAAGACAGCAGTGTGTACTGTCTTGTCAAAGCTTGTCAAGCTGTCTCTCTCCTATTTGTATATATATATGTTATTTGAATGAAATAAAACTAAGCAACTGAGGGAAAAGTTTCTCTCCTCACATATTCAAAACTTTAAGTTGGTATCAGAGCGGGTCGTATCCACCGCCGTCCGCGCCGCCGTCCGCCACCGTCCGCCGCCGTCCGCCGGCCGTTTCAACCGGCGACTACAGGGTTTTGTGCGCCTCGAGGAGCGCAACTCAGCGCAACTAACCGCTGGGCCAGGAGCTTCCCCACGCGCCGTCACGCACCATCTTCGTGCGCGCCAAACGCCGGCGCGTGACCACCACGCGCCGCCCTCCCCTTGCCGGAAACGCGCGCGTTTGCTTCCGGCCGTCTCGTCGGGCTCTCCTGAGTCCATATCAGCCATTAGTTTTTGGTTTCGGCACTTCGTTGAGTGACCTTGTGCCTTCCTTGTCTCTCTACTTTAGTTTCCTTTGATCTGTGAGTGAAAATGGCTTCGTCTGGCCCAATACTTTCGTTTTCTGGAACTCCCACTATCACAACAGCAAAGCTCAATTGGAAAAATTACTTATCCTGGTCTGCTTCAGTAGAACTGTGGTTCCTTGGGCAAGGGCATCATGACCATCTTGAAAAAGATGCTGAGGCAGTTCCGGATGATAGAAGACCTGAGTGGGAAAAGTTAGATTATCAGCTCTGTGCTGTCTTATGGCAGTCAGTTGAGGCAGATGTTTTGGAGATTCTCAGATCGTTCAAAACATGCTGCTCCTTTTGGAAAAAGGCCCGGGAAATCTTTGCCAATGATATTCAGAGTTTGTTTGATGCAACCATGAAGGTCACAGCTCTCAAACAAACCAGCCACGATATGATTGCACACATAGGTAAAGCTCGGGCAGCAGTGGAAGAATTGAAGAGGTTCCTTGTGGCTGAATCGTTGGAGGAAGTGAATAGAAAGCTAGATAAGTTCTATATGGTTCTCATCTTGAGAAGTTTACATTCAGACTTTGATCACGTTCGTGATCAAGTCTTAGCTGGAGATCAGGTTCCGTCGATGGATTCTCTCATCACTAGGCTGCTTCGTGTTCCCCATGCATTGAAAGAAGAAAATCCGGCTGATGTAGTGGAGACGTCAGCCATGGCTGCACCTCGTGGGAGAGGGGGAGGACGTAACAGTAGAGGAGGCCGTGGTGGGAGAGGTGGACGTCCTCAATGCACATATTGCAAGAGGATGGGCCACACACAAGAGACTTGCTACTCCTTGCATGGCTTCCCTGACAAAGTAGCTCAGGTAACTCAGACCGAAACCGAAAAATCAGAGTCTAAGTTCTCTGATAAAGAATATCAAGAATATTTGAAGCTGAAATCTGAGAAATCCAGCAGCCAGACTTCATCTTCCTCTGTACCATGTTATTCAACAGCATGTATTTCTCAATCTATTGATGGTCCCAGTCCTTGGATACTTGATTCAGGTGCCTCTGATCATATTTCTGGTAACAAGTCTTCTTTTACATCCATTTCTTTTCCAAAAATTCCTCATCTTGTTACTGTGGCTAATGGTTCCAAAGTTGCAGCTCAAGGGAGTGGTCATGTGTCTTTATCTTCCTCATTGAAGTTGGATTCTGTTTTGTTTATTCCTCAATGTCCCTACAATTTAATTTCATTGAGTCAGTTAACCCGTTCATTAAATTGCTCAGTAACCTTTACTGCTAATTCTTTTGTTATCCAGGAACATGGCACGGGTCGATTGATTGGAGAAGGACGTGAATCACGAGGACTTTACTACTTGAAGCCCAACTTTTCTGTTTCTTGTTCAGCAACTTCAAACCCCAAACTTTTGCATGATCGTCTAGGTCACCCAAGTCTACCAAAACTGAAAATGATGATCCCTAGTCTGAAGAATCTTCGAGTCTTAGAATGTGAACCTTGTCAACTAGGAAAACATGTTAGGTCCTCATTTCCAAAAACTGTTCAAAGATGTAATTCAGCCTTCTCTATCATTCATTCTGATATTTGGGGACCAAGTCGTGTTTCCTCTTTTGGTTTTCGATATTTTGTAACTTTTATTGATGAATTTTCTAGATGTACTTGGGTTTATTTAATGAAAGACAGATCTGAACTTTTGCCTATTTTCATGTCCTTCCTCAATGAGATTGAAAACCAATTTAAAACAACAATTCAGGTTTTTAGAAGTGATAATGCCAAAGAGTATTTCTCTCATGATTTCTCCTCTTTGTTATCTTCAAAAGGCATTCTACATCAATCTACATGTCCCCATACACCACAACAAAATGGTATCGCCGAAAGGAAAAATCGTCATCTCCTTGACATCGCACGATCACTAATGTTAGCCTCTCATGTTCCCACACACCATTGGGGGGATGCGGTGCTTACTGCTTGTTTCCTAATTAACAGAATGCCTTCCTCCTCTCTTGAGAATCAAATTCCTCACTCAATCATTTTCCCTCATGATCATTTATTCCATGTTCCACCTAAAGTGTTTGGCTGTACTTGTTTTGTTCATAATCTCTCCCCTGGTTTAGACAAACTTTCTGCCCGTGCAATTAAATGTGTCTTTTTAGGTTATTCTCGTCTTCAAAAGGGTTACAAATGCTTCTCACCATCCACCAGGCGATACTACATGTCTGCAGATGTAACCTTCTTTGAAGACACACCATTCTACCCATCATCTACTGACCATTCTTCTTCCATCCAGAATGTCCTTCCAATTCCCTCTCCATGTCCTCTAAATACCTCAAATCCAGATGTCAGTGAGGTTCCTTCTTCTCCACCTCATCCAACTGAAGTTGCTTCTCCACCTCTTCTCACAAACCAATGCAGGATACAACAAGTTGGTCCTTCAATACCTGAAGCTTCTTTTCATGATTCTCCTCCTTCTTCAATCAATCCTCAAGCCATGGATCCTGCCACTTCTCATCCCTCTGATTCAGATTGGCCCATTGCCATCCGAAAAGGTACTAGATCCTCTCGTAATCCTCATCCTATCTATAACTTTTTGAGTTATCATCGTTTGTCTCCTTTATATTCTTCGTTTGTTTTCTCTCTATCTTCACATTTTGTCCCTTCTAATATTCATGAGGCACTTAGTCATCCTGGATGGAGACAAGCTATGATTGATGAAATGCAAGCTCTTGAACATAGTGGTACTTGGGAACTTGTTTCTCTTCCTCCTGGTAAGAAGGCTGTGGGTTGTAGATGGGTCTACGCAGTTAAAGTTGGGCCTAATGGTGAAATTGATCGACTTAAGGCTCGATTAGTAGCTAAAGGCTATACTCAGATATATGGCCTTGATTATTGTGACACCTTCTCTCCGGTAGCTAAGATCACTACTGTCCGTCTCTTTCTTGCTATGGCTGCCATGCGTCATTGGCCTCTTCATCAGCTTGATATTAAAAATGCCTTTCTTCATGGTGATCTTGAGGAAGAAATTTATATGGAGCAACCTCCTGGGTTTGTTGCTCAGGGGGAGTATGGTCTTGTTTGTAAGCTGCGTCGATCTCTCTATGGGTTGAAGCAATCCCCTCGGGCTTGGTTTGGTAAATTCAGTCATATTGTTCAACTTTTTGGGTTGAAACGTAGTGAGGCTGATCATTCTGTTTTTTATTGTCATTCATCCCCTGGAAATTGTGTTTACTTGATAGTATATGTTGATGATATAGTGATTACAGGGAATGATGCTTCTAAGATTATTCAACTAAAGGAGCACTTATTTAGTCATTTCCAGACCAAAGACTTGGGATATTTGAAGTACTTCCTTGGTATTGAGGTGGCTCAGTCAGGAGATGGTATTGTGATCTCTCAAAGGAAGTACGCCCTTGACATTTTGGAGGAGACAGGCATGCAGAATTGTAGACCTGTTGATAGTCCTATGGATCCGAATCTGAAGCTTCTTGCAGATCAGAGTGAAATGTATTCTGATCCCGAGAGATATAGAAGACTTGTGGGAAAACTCATCTATCTCACCATTACAAGACCTGATGTTTCCTTTGCTGTTGGAGTGGTGAGCCAATTTATGCAAAACCCTCGTGTTGATCATTGGAATGCTGTTATGCGTATTCTTAGATACATTAAAAGAGCTCCAGGTCAAGGATTACTTTATGAAGACAAAGGTAATACACAAGTATCTGGATATTGTGATGCAGATTGGGCTGGCTGTCCTATGGATAGGAGATCCACATCCGGATATTGTGTCTCTATTGGAGGGAATGTTATTTCTTGGAAAAGTAAGAAGCAAACTGTTGTTGCTAGATCTAGTGCAGAGGCTGAATATAGATCTATGGCTGTAGTTACATGTGAACTTATGTGGGTCAAACAAATTCTTGAAGAGTTGAAATTCTGCAAAGTGATGCAAATGAAGTTGTATTGTGATAATCAGGCTGCTCTGCATATTGCTTCAAATCCAGTCTTCCATGAGAGAACCAAGCACATAGAGATTGATTGTCACTTTATTCGGGAGAAGCTACTGTCTAAAGATATTGTCACTGAATTCATTAATTCCAATGATCAGCCAGCAGATATTTTGACTAAATCCTTAAGGGGGCCTAGAATTCAGTTTATATGTTCCAAGCTTGGTGCATATAATTTATATGCTCCAGCTTGAGGGGGAGTGTTATAATTATGGGTATTATTAGATGTATCTTTAGAGTAGATTTCCCTATTTTATCTTGTTGAAGAAGACAGCAGTGTGTACTGTCTTGTCAAAGCTTGTCAAGCTGTCTCTCTCCTATTTGTATATATATATGTTATTTGAATGAAATAAAACTAAGCAACTGAGGGAAAAGTTTCTCTCCTCACATATTAAAAACTTTAAGTAAGATCAACATTGTTGGCCAAGGTGAGCTTCCTAATAGCTGACCTTTTGACTCCACTGCCCAACCCTCTAGAATTTAAGGACAAAATATTCATGATTCAGACTGCTTCATTCCCATCACGTCTGCTGGTGCATTAAATCCGCTACTGCCATTAACCTCTGTCTTCGTAAAAACATTACTATTATCTTTTTCCACATAGGATACCCCCAATTGTCTAACCATCTCCATGTGGAAAGCTTCCTCATCACCTACGTACTCCTTGCTAACGCTATCATCGGGAACAGAACTGTGGGGTGGATGGTGCAGGTTAGGGATCATCCCCTCTGGGTCTGAGCTATGAATGTCCCTCCCTTCATAAACTTGAGTCTTACTGATTTCATTAAAGGGCTTCCGCGAGACAAGGTTTTTTCCATTGAGGCAAGAAAGTGGGCTATGTTGGACATAGGCCTCATGATTTAATGCTCCCCACTCCTTTCTTCTAACATACACCCTGAGATTTGGAGAAAGCTTATTCCCCTCTTTATTTGGGCTTTTAGACAGGCCCACAGAGTGATTTAAACCTACCCCCTCCTCAGCTGCAGCTTCCTTTTGATAAGGGGGCATTAAATTTGAATCAGAGTTGACCAGAGGTGTAGAATCATGGATATTGACCAATGGTTCATCCTGCTTTACCCTGTGGATATAAGAGTTTTTGAAAGCAGGCAGAGGTATATCTTCAACGTCTCCTTCCTGAATTGGGGTCTGTTGTTGGCTAGGGCAGAAAGACATAGGTTCTGCCATGTCAACAGGATGCATGTCCAAACAATTTGGATCAATGCATTCCCATTGGCCCGCGACAGAAGGTGTCAGGGCGGCATCAGCTGGCAGCTGCTCGTGACAGAGGAGGGAAGACATGTAAGCACCTATCGCGGTATCGTTGCCCCTGCGAGTTGGGTAAGGCCCCTCAGTCCGGCGTCTCCGACGATGGTCCTCCATAGAAAGCGACGAACAGGCAGAGGAGCCGCCGACCAGACTACCGGAAACACGCTCAGCTGAAAAACCGTGCATGAAGGGGGTGTTTGGCTCCTCGTCGGAATTCGCTATAGCCGTGGAGAACGGCGATGGAGGGAGTTGCGTCACCGCCGCTTCTCTCAGAGTTCTACCCCACCCAACTCCCATTTCCTCACGCAAGTCCAGAGAGTATTGGACTCCGTCGACGAGGATCAGCATCGTCCTCTCTATGAACGGTTTCTCCGACGTTCGAATCAAGACCCGCGCCAAATCTACTCTGGATTTCTCCTCCGTCACCTCATCCATTTCTACTAGTTCACCACATACCGACACAATGCATGCAAATGTATCTGCGTCCCAAACCGTAAGGGGTACCCCCCAGATACACAGCCAAGTTAGACGATAGGATGGCGTCAACATCGGCGTCCATCTCTGTAACAGAGATAGAGGAGTCCCGCCATGTGTGTGCTCCTTGCGGTTAAAATCAGTAGCTTCTACCTCCGTTAAACCATGAAGGATGATCAAATCATCTCCCCAGTACGACACTTTGACCTCCTGTCCAAACATCCCCCTAACCTCCTCATCCACCCT
Organism: Glycine max; assembly: GCF_000004515.6. Classification (NCBI taxonomy): domain Eukaryota; kingdom Viridiplantae; phylum Streptophyta; class Magnoliopsida; order Fabales; family Fabaceae; genus Glycine; species Glycine max. Next base: position 22,915,303 of record NC_038242.2, read on the forward strand.
ATCAAACATGGCTTTGTTTTTCAAATGACCCACCCAAGCATTATCAAGCCATTTGGTCTTCTCCTGCGACGTTTGGATCTTAATCCGCGGCTCCTGTGCTTCTATCCTGTCGTTGGTTCGATTGGTCACCACCTCAGCATAAGATTTGAGTTTATTGAACGTAGGGGCTTGACGTAACTCCTGTTTGTACGCGCCATGCTCCGTGTTCTTCTTGGACATTCTATGGTTCGAAGCTGTGAGTGGCTCTGTTACCTTGTTCCCGTCCCTCTGGAATTTGGGCTTGTTGACAAACAGCTTCATTCCTTGTATGTAAATGCGGTTGTCGAGCCTTCTTTCCATACCATCTTCATCTTCTACTCCTTTGAAACGCACAAAGCCATAACGGTGACCTTGTTTGTTCCTCTTCTTCGATACAAATACCTCCTAGACCTTTCCCCAGACTTGGAATATCTTCCAGAGCTCTCTTTCACTGACCCCATCAGGAAAATGGGAGAAATAGAAAGAGGTAATATCCGCCCTTTCTCTCCATGTCGATGATGACTTTTTCCCCCGGAAGGTGACCTGAAGTGACTTTTCCTTAACAGCTATGCCCTTTCCGTGAGCTGGTTCGCGCTTGGAAAGGGACCTTCTCCTCCTACTCTTCACTTGAATCCACTCTCCCTCCTGGAGGTTGTCACAGTGACCTCGTTGTTCATCCCGATGATCGTTGAAGTGGCGTCTGTGGTCATCCGCGACAAGCGAATAATCATTGTCGTCGTCCCTGCTTCGTCTTTCTCCGAGAACACGCCAGCTGCTATCTCTGTTAGTTGTTCCTCCGCGATGATCACGTACCTGAGAGCGTCCTCTTTCTCTCACTTTCCTTTCTCGCCTCTCTCTCTCAATCTGTTTCTCTAATAAACTGCTGTCCTATTAAAACTAACTGCTAACTATTCCTAATAAACTGCTCCTAATAATAGTAACTGCTGTCCTATTAAAACTAACTGCTATTGACAGCACATAACAATTATTCCCCCCCGCCCCCCTTCTCTTATAAACATTTTTTATAAGAGGTCTAACACATTTGTTTTTCCTTTTCTGCAAAGATAAAAAGATATTCATTTGGATGGACAGAAGAATATTACAAGTAATCAATTATGCTTTTTTTTATTTATGCTTACATCTTTACAATCAACCAGTCCTGCAATGTTACCTCCTCCAGCCCAAATTGACTCTACAACTCCAAGCACTCTTCTATTTACTCGCCATTTGGTGTTGCCAAGAATATCCAAGGCCTGCACAAAACAATGATGCCTTTTTATTATGAAAAAAAAGTATATATATAATATAGATACAGTTTAGTGAACCAGAAAATGTAGAATACAAAATATTGAAACTGTTTAGAAATACTGACAAATGACAAATACATTTTTAATAATAAGAAACTTGTAACCATTGAATAAGCAAGTTACTGATCCCTGATTTGGTAATGCAAGCAATTCATCAAATTTCTTAACAGATCATATTTTTTATATAATACTGACACATTTTCATCGTCAATCAAAAAGGAAAGGCTAAATGTCACTTTTGGTGCTTTATGTTTTAGTGTTTCTTCATTTTGGTACATTGATTGAAAGCTTGTTATGTTTCTTGGGGGTGTGGTTGCAGAGGCTCAAGGCTGAGAAGAATGAAGGAGTGTTTGAAAGAGAAGAGGCAGTGGTGGGATGCAGTTATGAAAGATAGTGGCAGTTTTTAGCTGCCACTATGTTAAAATAATTATTTCAAAATTTAAATGTAACAGAACTCTAACGTTTTAAACGGTAAATTAAAAAAGGACCAAAAAGATATCTTTCGAAAACATAAAGGACCAACATGAAAATTTTAAAACTTAATGTATCAAAATAGAAAAATACTAAAACATAAAGGACCAAAAGTGACATTTAGCCAAAAGGAACATACACTACCTCAAAAACTTTTTGCATTTGTGCTCCGTCGACATTCTTCATTACATCTTGCTGCTTCTTAGATCCATGAGTACGCATGATATAAGATGGTAAGAATAAGTGTCCACCCTTGTCATATCTGGAAAGAGCATTATGAAATGTTAGACACACAAACACGCAGGCAAGCAACTAAGTGACGAAGGATTAAATATTTAAAAAAAATGTGAAAAGTTACATCCATCCTTCACATAGATTTTTTGCAAATTCATGTTCGTTTTCGAGATTAAAAGAAGTAGCTAAAAGTTCATTCAATAGTTGCATTCCTTCTCTTTGGTCTTGAAAGAGGTTGAAACTGAGCACAATAAATTATAACAATATAAAATCAAAGCAAATTCAGGCATTTCAAAATACAATACAAGAGAGACACCCATTTCATTGGCCATACCCTTTCCATTTTTTGGGAGGTATTAACATTGGCATGTAAGGTATTAACATATGTTTAGCCTGCACAAAAAGATACATATCAGTAAGTAAAAACCTTATGCTATACACTTTTGTAGTGCATGCTAACTATCCTGAATGAGTTAGAAGTATCTGATGTTTAATAAGCCACCATGCTTAATAGCAAATAAGTTTGAGAATAACAAAACAAATCAACAGCATTTATGGGGAAGTTCAGATTTCACTATTTCAACAAAACTTTTGATTTTAGCTAGCCATAACACAAGGAAGTCATAGATATATGTACCAGATTCCATGCAAATAGAACACATAGAGCAAGAAGCTTATGCAGATTCATAAACAGCATTCTCTTCCACCTACATCTAAATGCTAGTTCTTTATCTTTTGAGAAGAGAGTAATGAGGTTATAAAATAGTTCTAATTTACAGGAACATCATACACATGTGAGATAATAATGGATTTACTTAGCATTCATGAAGCTATCATTAAAGCTGTTATCATATGAACAGAATAACTTTATGTATGACATAATATTGTTTAAGAAATGGAAGACAAAGTCTTAACTTACACATTTTTCAAGCCCAACTAGGACCAAGGGATCACATTGTATAATGCCATACTTCTTCGAAAACTTTTGCCTACAAGCACAAAACAGTTTTTTGGAATTACAATTGAAAAACAAGTGTGATAAAGGAACTTCCATGAATCCCTTGCATACCTACTCTATCAAAATATATCATCGGTCACATTTTTAAACATCTACCTTGTTAGAAATAAGAACATTTTAGGAGATAAGAAGTTCAATATTTACTTTTTCAAGTTCCCTAGATACTTGTTATAGCTAGGTTCAATGCATCATATGAGAAGTAGTGATATCTTAATTGTTCTCTTGTAAAATGTTTCGGCATTAATTATCTTTGTAATGCTCTTGAATATAAATAAGTTCATTCTTCTGGGTGGGATAATTACTCAAGCAATTTCAGAAAAAATATTTGTTTCTCTCTTCTCACATGGTATCAAAGCTCCTGGTCTAAGGGGGCTCTACTTCCACAAAAAACATCTCCGCAAAAATTATTTGTTTTACAGCTGGAATTTCCCAGCAACATTTTCCAGTGACCATCATATTTCTCAGCCACTTTCCGGCAACTTCCATATGTCTTGGTTCCGTCCACCGACAGACTTTCTTAAAACTGTCAGAAATTTCAGGAAAATTTTCCAGTCACTTTCAGAACTTTTCTGACACCTTTCTAATATCTTTTCCAGCAGCCGCTAGTCTCAGATTCATTTTGCTCCAATTCTCCTGCGCTGATTATTGTTCTGCATGATCAGTACCAAAATTTTCATTCAAACATCTATTTGTCTCTCCTTACTTGGTCTTTGATTTGATCACTATGGAAGCGACGGTTGTGCATCCATCCCATTTCTAGAAAAGCCATCAGGTGCTTGTACTTCAGCATATTAAGGTATGCTTCCTCTCTCATTTGAATTTAATGTCTAAAAAATTTCCATCCCATTGGGTTCTCTGGACTCTAGAGCTATAGACCATATGACCCCATCTAAATATTTTTCTACTATTCCTTATGTCCCCAGCAATAAGAAAATAGCAACTGCAGATGACACTCTTGTAACTTGTACTGGTATAGGAAACATCCACATAAATCCCTTCATAATCCTTAAAATATTCACATGTCCCAATGCTGTCCACAACTATTGTCTCTGTACAAAAAGTTACAAAAGACATATCTTGCAATAGGGGTGGGCATGGATTGGATTCTTAAGAATCCAATCCTTATCCAATCCGCATCTACTTAAATGGATTGGATCTTAAATCTATATCCATATTTTTTTTTTAAACACTTTGGATTCAAGATCCAATCCATTTAAGTGGATATAGATTTGGTCATATCCAATCCATATTCACTTACATGTTATAAGCGAATTGGAAAAAAGAACACAGATCTACATTTCTTTTTTAATTATTTTATTTTTTATATAAGCAAAAGAATCCATTAATGATAAAACAGATCAACCAATTAAAATAAAATATATTGTCAATTACAACTTCCAAAGCAACAGGCAGAAGTAAATTTGAAGAAAAGAACAGAGAGAGAAAGGAGAGAACATTGTAATGGGAGTTCCAGAGATCAACTCCTAGAGTCATCTGGTATTGATCGAAGAACTACTTTGTTCTTGAAAAAAGAAAAAGACATAATAGAGAAGATAGGTAGGTAGGTACTTGCTAGGTAGGGTTTTGTTTGACGAGATAGAGAATATAAAAAAACTTACTAGGAGGAGGGGCTGATGTTCTCGTGGAGTTTTCCAGTGCTGGAGAACATAATAATAGAAACCTTGGCATCGCAGAGAATGGTGAGCTTGTTGGCCTTCTTTAAAAGGTCATTCAGTTGTTTAGAGTAAGTGACATGGCACCGCTTAAGATAATGGATTCAAATGTTCACTTAAGATCCATGTATCAGATAATGGATTTTGGATCTTTAAACTAAAATAAGATGTGGATGGGTTTTAAAAGTCTAATCCATTAAAGTGATTTAAAACAGATTGAACTAGACTGGAAATTGGATCAGATTAGGATATTGGACTTTTTTGCCCAGGCCTATCTTGCACTGTTATTTTCATAATAATTGTTGTGTATTCCAGGACAAAGAATCAAGAGGACATATCTTGCACTGTTATTTTTCAGCATAGCTCATAATCCTGTTTAGCATTTGAACAAAACATGTAGAAGTTTACAAACATTTTATCAAGGAAAAGCTCGATTGCGGCTTGATTTGTTCTCCAAATGCACCTTCACAAAGTCAACTTGTGGATATTCTCACCAAAGGGTTATGCCATTCACATTTATTCTAAGCTTGAGGGGGAGTGTTGGAAACAGGAATTTTAATGGTTATTTTTCCTAGATATTTGTTATAACTAGGTTCAGTCCATCATAGGAAGTAGAGGTACCTTAATTGTTCTCTTGTCAGAAAGTGAGTTATGAGCCTAACTCAACCCTACAAAACCGGCTCGTAAGGTGAAGATTGTTTCTCACTTATATAATTTATCTCCACACTATCTTTAGTCGATGTAGGACTTCAACATGTCCCATTTTGCCCACGGCTACCTGCCATGACTTTCAACACACACCCCTCTATCTAGGGGTGACCACAATTTAGGTGGCTTTTTCCAACATCCCCCCTCACACTCAAGGCTACCTGCCTAGAGCATGATAGACACAAGGACCCATCTAGGATAGGCTCTGATACCATGTAAAATGAGAGAAAATCTAGAGGGATAATAGACTAAAACCATGTGCCAGATTACACGGCAGTTGCTTGTTTATATAGACTAGTAGTATTGATTACACATAATTAGAGGATATTCAATTTCCTCTAAATTAGATATCATATCCTATCACATCATTATATATTAAATTCCTGATTCTAAACATAAACTGTTTTAGCAAATACTTATTTTTGTAATACTCTCAAATATAATCAAGTCCATTCTACTAGGTGGGATAATTAGGCAAATTCAGAAAAAAAGTTGTTTCTCCTCACATACCTCATATCATAAGACATAGGAACTTTTGAGAACCTCTTTTATAATGTGAACTATTATTCTTCAATTTATCATGAGCAAAGATTATCTCTCATACTTCATCACAATACATTCTATGCTTATGAGCATCAACATCTTTTTTGTATGTGCATGTGTGTGTGCATCTGCATTACATGTGTGTGTAACTATGTATGTGCACGCGGGTATGCACATGACAGAGAGATAAAGAAATCACAACAAGACACATTCAGACACATTACATATGATACTCAAATTATCTCCTGTCACTTAGTTGTTAGGGGGCTCAAGGCCTTAAATCTTAATTAAAAAGTTAACATCCCCTTTCTTTTTCCACAGAGAAAAAACTGAAACCTCACCCTGGATGCCATGGTACAGCCTTAAAACCATGCCTGAAAGCTGGTCGAATATCAGGTGGAGTATCGGCAGACTGGTTAACCGGAGAGTGTACATATGCTGTATCAATTAATAATTCTACTAATCGACTTCCCAGCTGCATAATTTCAGAGCTAACTCATTAAATTCCCATTTTAAATCCAAAAGATAGAGAAAGAGAGAGAAGATAATTGATTACTCAAAGAAGAACCTTAGCCTGCGTGTCCCGGCTCCAAGGACTACATTCTTCTTTTCTCAAAATCATCTGCACTTCCCTCAGTCTATTTTTTTTAAGCAAACTGTTTAAATAATTTCTTTGTTTTTCTTTATCACTATCCAAACTGTCTTCAGCATCACCCTCTGTCTTCTTACTCTGGCTACTTTTATTTCCTTCAACGAACTTATGAATCCTAACCTGAAATAAAATAAGATATTTATTACAACATCTATAAAATAACTGCACCAATTATGTTTCAGTCAAGTCAGACATACAAAGGGGTAAGTTTTCTAAAGACTTTGATTAAAGTCCACTTTGGATCAATTGTAAAACATTACTGTTAAGAACTTCCTAAAGAATGGGTGTTTACAGAGAAGTTACATGAGAAAGTTTTTTGAAAATGTTGAAGTGCACAAGTTAATTTTAACTTGTGCAAATTTTTTATTCATTTTACCTTCTTGATTCATCTTATTTCCTTTTCTTATATGTTTGCTAAGAAGTTCATCCAAACTGACCATAAAATCCAATCCGGTTTTAAACAACTTAAGCATTAGAGGCTTATCTAGTTCTACTATTCTGCATCGGCATCCATGATGTAGCCAGTCAATTAACCCTGTATTACACAAGAGTGACCAGTCACATAGAAATAAACTAAACTTTACCTAAACTAGCGTACCTCTGTGCCCGGAGGCTCCTCGCTAAGCGAGATATGGGGGAGGGTAATTGTACGCAGCCTTACCCTTGCATATGCAAAGAGGCTGTTTCCGGATTTGAACCCATGACCAATAAGTCACCAAGACACAACTTTACTGCTGTGCCAGGGCTCGCCTCTGGACATTACCTACAATGTCAATAATGTTTCGAAAGCTGCCCATAGAGAGGATTTTACCCAACCCCTACATTTGAGCTGAGGACCACTACGGGCAACAAAGCTAGGGCTCGAACGGAGACAACAGGTTAAGCTTGAACAACCCATGCCAATTGATCTACATGTTTGATGGTTCAAAGCTATGTATCGTATGCCTGACCTAAAAGGCTAGAACTAACCCATTCTTGTAATAACAATTTGAGACCAAAATAGGGCCATTACCTCCTGTTCTAGAGCCATGCCAATATGAACAGCAGCATGAACAAGCTGAACACAGCCTTCCTCATTCTCCATCACCATGGCCATCATCTTATGCATCACAATGACGGCCACCTTATCGGCAGGCAAGTCGTCGACGTGGGGGGCAATGGAGTCCTGCTGCTTCTTGGGGCGGGCGCGGTGGGCCGTCTGCTCGGCCTCCACGGCGGCCCTGAACGGCTCGAACCAGCCCAAGAGGAGCGACTTGACATGCGGCAAATTGGGCGCCAACATCTTCTCCCGCATTTCCCTCTCCAATTCCCTGTACTCCTCCACCATCTTCTCCCAGGCCTCTGTCTCCGCCTCAATCTGCCTCCTTCGCAGCAAATTGTACTTCTCCCTCTCCTTGTCCTTCTGTCTCATCTCCTCCTCCTGCATTAACAAACCCTTCAGGAACAGCCACGGCGGCTCCTGGACAAAGATCCTTGCCGTCGTAGCCGGAGACACGTCCTCCTCGACCGCAGCGCTTAGGTCTTCAACGATGAAGTTGCCGTCGGTGGAGAGGAGGTGGTGGTGGCGGAACTGGAGGATTGGGTCGGAGTGGGTGAGGGGGAAGGAGGAGCAAGAGAAGAGGAGCGAAGAGGAGGGAGAGGGAGAGGTTGGGATTAAGAGAAAGTGGAGGGTTCGGTGGGGCTTGTTGCGGTTAATAATGTGAAAGTGGCTTCTTCTTCTTCGTCTGGCGGGATTGTCGAAGGCGTGAACCTGTGGAGTGGGGAATGAAGATGCCAATGTCATTGTGCGTTTATAAAACGAATGAAAGAGGCGTGTGTTGGTGTTGTGTTGTTGATTGTTGCGAGAGACCGGAATCACGCTCGTGTGGAGGAAGGAGAATGAAGGAAAGAAACGGAGGATGATTGTGTTTCTTCGCTCGCCTTCCAGGATGAGGTTCAAACCTCTCTTAAATCTTGTAATCCTATGGACTATGGACCCGGCAGAAGATTTTTTTAAAATAAAAATCATATATATATATATATATATATATATATATATATATATATATATATATTCTCATTTTGGTTAAATTATAATTTTGATGTTTATAATTTTTCAAATTCACAATTTTGGTCTCTTAATTTTATAAATTGATGATTTTGGTTTATTTATTAAATTATTAATTAATAATTATTATTGAGTTAATTATAAATTAATTAATAATCATTAATTATAAAAAATTAGTGGGAAATCTCTGGGTTGCACAATCATCTATGGAGTCACTTTTGTAGAAGCAAAGACTTTGTCTTTGATGTTTTGATGATGTCATATGTTTTGCCTTTTGATGATGTCATATGTTTGTGATATTTTGATGCCTTATGAAAATGCGTTTCTCAAGTTTAATTCAAGACAAAAATCCAAGAATACAAGATACAACATCAAGAAGATCTCTAGTGGTTTAGGAATGGAATTCAAAATTGAAACTGCAAAAGGTTTGGCCAAGAAATTTAAGCAAAAATGTCTTTTTTCAAGAGATTTACTCTCTGGTAATCGATTACCAGAGGAGGTGATCGATTACCAGTGGTCAAAATGACTTATAACAGCTATTAGAAATTTGAATTCAAATTTTACACTGTGTAATCGATTACACATGGATGATAATCCATTATCATTAGTTACTGAACATTTTGATTCAAATTTTAAAGCATATAATCGATTACACAAGTCTTGTAATCGATTATCAGAGGAGATTTTCAGAAAATTATTTCCAAGGGTCACAACTTTTCAAATGGTTTTTACATGGTCATCAAAGGTCTATTTATATGTGACTTGGAACACGAATTTGCTTAGAGTTTTTCAAAACAAAAAGTCTTATCCTCTCAAAAAGCAAAATCATTTTTATCCTCTTAAGAATTCCTTGGCCAATACACTTGCAATTCAATAAGGAATTAATTGAGTGCTTAATTGTACAATCTATCTCTTTCAAGAGAGATTTCTTCTTCTCTTCTTTCTATTTCTCAAAAGGGATTAAGAGATCGAGGATCTCTTGTTGTAAAGAAATCTGAACACAAAGGAAGGGTTGTTCTTGCGTGGTTCAGAACTTGTAAAGGAATTTTGCAAGATAGTGGAACTCTCAAGCGGGTTGCTTGGAGACTGGACGTAGGCACAAGGGTGTAGCCGAACCAGTATAAATCTGAGTTTGCATTTTCTTTTCCCTTAAACTCCTTTATTGTTTATTGCTTATTATTTCTATTTAGTAAGATTAATTTGCATTATTATCTAGGAGTTCTTGTTTAAAAGGAATCTTGGGTTGTTGGGTTAAATTAAAAGTAGAATTTTTAATTGGGGAATAGTCTGTGATATCTTAATTCAACCCCCCCCCCCCTTTCTTAAGATATTTGAGGCCACTTGTCCAACAAGTGGTATCAGAGCTTCATTCTTGTATAAAGTTTAGAAGCTTCAAGAATAATGGCCTCAACAAACTTCTTATTCCCATAAGGAAATTCAATAAATAGGCCTCCTATTTTTAATGGAGAGGGTTACCACTACTAGAAAACCCAAATGCAAATTTTCATTGAGGCAATAGACTTAAACATTTGGGAAGCCATAGAAGTTGGACCTTATGTACCCACCATGGTGGCTGGAAATACAACAATAGAGAAACCTAGAGAAGAGTGGTCTAAAGAAGAAAGAAGAATAGTGCAGTACAATTTAAAGGCTAAAAACATCATTACTTCTGCCTAGGAATGGATGAATATTTTAGGGTGTCAAATTGTAAGAGTGTTAAGGATATGTGGGACACTCTACAAGCTACACATGAGGGAACAATTGAGGTCAAAAGATCTAGGATAAATACTCTAACTCATGAGTGAATTATTTAGGATGAACACAAATGAAAGTATACAAGATATGCAGAAAAGATTCACACATATAGTTAATCATCTTGCATCATTAGGAAGAACTTTTCAAAACGAGGATCTCATATATAAAGTGTTAAGATGTTTAAGTAGAGAATGCCAACCAAAGGTAACAGCCATCATAGAATCTAGAGATTTTTCTATTATGTCTCTTGCTACTCTATTTGGAAAATTACAGGAACATGAAATGGAGTTGCAAAGACTAAATCAACATGAAGAAAATGATAAGAAGAAGAAGGGAATTGCTCTTAAAGCCTCATCTTCAATCCAAGAGGAAAGTGACATAGAAGATTCAATTGACTTAGATGAAGATGAAGATGAAGATCTTAGCCTCTTTGTCAAAAAATTCAACAAATTTATTAGAATGAGAGGAAATCAAAGAAGACAAAACTTCAAACCTAAAAGAAGAACTGAAGAATCATCTCAAATTCCAAAATGCTTTGAGTGCAATCAACCCGGACATCTGAGGGTTGATTGTCCAATCTTTAAGAAAAAGATAGAGAAGTCTGAAAAGAAGACTATTGGTGATAAGAAGGCAAAGAAGGCCTATATCACATGGGATGACAACGACTTAGAATAGTTTTATGATTCTGAAAAAGAAATGGTTAATCTATGTCTAATGGGCAAAAATTATGAAAGCGAAGAAGAGGTAACATCTTCTAACAAATCTATTTCTTTTGATGAGTTACAAGATGCATTTGCTGAATTACATAGTGAATCAATTAAACTAGCAAAACTTGTCTCTTCATCTAAGAAAACAATTTCAGATTTAGAAAAAAGAAATTTCAAAATTAAACAAAGAAATAGATATTCTTAAAACTGAAGTTTCAATCTCTAAATCTAGTGATAAAGTTCATGTTTCTACTATGACTAATGAAAAAGTAAATTCATGTAAATGTTGTAGCAAATATGTAGAAGAAATTAAAAATTTGAAAAACTCACTTGCAAAATTTTCTATTGGCAAGAATAACTTGAATGTTATATTAGGAAATCAAAGATGTATTTTTGATAAAGCAGGAATTGGATACAAACCAAAAAAACAACAAAATTTTTACAAAAGTTTCTTTTCTTTCTCACAAAAATACAATTCTCCTTTCATTACATGTTTTTACTGTGAAAAAAAAAGGGCATGACACATCTACATGTTATTTTAAGAAAAATTGCAACAATATCAAAATGATATGGGTCCCAAAAGGATCTTTAGTCAATACTAACACACAAGGACCCAATAAAGTTTGGGTACCTAAGTCACAAACTTGATTATGTAGGTATCTTTGAAGAAGAAATGGTACATAGATAGCGGTTGTTCAAAGCATATGACGGGAGATTCATCAAAATTCACACATATCTCTCCGAAGAAAAGTGGACATGTTACTTATGGTGATAACAACAAAGGTAGAGTTCTTGGAGTTGGAAAGATAGGTACAAATTCTTCAAACTCCATTGAAAATGTTCTACTTGTTGAAGGCCTTAAGCACAACTTGCTTAGTGTTAGTCAATTATGTGACAAGGGCTATCTAGTATCATTTGATTCTCCAAAATGTCTAATTGGACATAAACATGATTCAAATATAACGCATATAGGGTATAGAATTAACAATGTCTATATGATAGATTTAAGCCAAAAACTAGATAATAATAAATGTTTTCTTAGCAAAGATGATGATCCATGACTATGGCATAAACGTATTGCTCACATAAACATGAAACATTTAAATAAATTGATTTCAAAAGATTTAGTTATTGGTTTGCCAAAACTAAAATTTGAAAGAGATAGACTATGTGATTCATGTCAAAAAGGAAAACAAACTGGAGTTTCATTCAAATCCAAAAACATTGTTTCAACTACTCAACCTTTACATACTACACATGGATTTGTTTGGCCCTTCTAGAATTATGAGTCTTGGAGGAAGTTTCTATGCCCTTGTTATAGTTGATGACTATTCTAGATACACTCGAACATTATTTATCACTCATAAGAATGATGCATTTCAAGCATTTAGGAAACTTGCAAAAGTTATTCAAAATAAGAAAAATCTCAAGATTATATCTATTAGGAGTGATCATGGGGGTGAATTTGAAAATAAAGAATTTGATTTATTTTGTGAAAAGCATGGTATTGAACATAATTTTTCTGCACCTAGAACCCCTCAACAAAATGGAGTTGTTGAAAGGAAAAATAGGTCTTTGGAAGAAATTGCTAGAACCTTATTGAATGATACTTGTTAGACAAATGGTCTCAGTTATCTTAAGAAGGGGGGTTGAATTAAGATAACAAGAACTATTCCCCAATTAAAATTTTACTCTCTCTTTTTAGAAGTAAGAAGAAGAGAAGAAGAAATCTCTCTTGAAAGAGATAGATTGTACAATGAAGATCAATCACAATTCCTTATTGAATATGCAAGTGTTTGACCAAGGAATCTTTGAGAGGATAAGACATTTCAATTAAGAAAAACTCTCTTAATCTTTTGAGAGGATAAAACTTTTTAGGCAATGAAAACTCTCTCTTAATTCGTGTTTCCAAGTCACATATAAATAGACCTTTGATGGTCATTCATAAACCATTTGAATAGATGTGACTCTTGAAAGTTATTTTCTGAAAATCTTGTCTGGTAATCGATTACACGATTTGTGTAATCGATTACAACTTTTAAAATTTGAATTAAAATGTCTATTAACTGCTGGTAATCGATTACCAATATTGTGTAATCGATTACACAGTCTAAAATTTGAATTCAAATACTTAGTAGCTATTGCAAATCATTTTTGGCCACTGGTAATCGATTACATCCTCTGGTAATCGATTGCCATAGAGTAAATCTCTTAAAAAAACACTTTTTAGCATGCATTACTTGGCCAAACCTTTTGCTATATCAAATAGGAATTCCATTCCTAACATACCAGTGATCATCTTGATGTTGTGGCTTGTATTCTTGAATCATTGTCTTGAATTTAAACTTGAAAAGCCCATTTGCATCATTTGCATCAAATCATCATGATCATCATCAAAACACCAAAGACATTTGCTTCTACAATCTCCCCCTTTTTGATGATGACAATATAAGTCCTGAAATCAAGATTCAAGCAAGCAATGTATATGTATAAAATTTGCGTTCACTCCCCCTATGTTTTGGAATTGATGATGTGATACTCCTCTTCCAAAATATTTTTGGGTTGAAGCCGTTAATATTGTATGTTATATCATGAATAGGGCTTTAATCAGACCTATCTTAAAGAAAACTCCATATGAATTGTTCAATGGTAGAAAACCAAACATCTCACATCTACATGTTTTTGATTGCAAATGCTTTGTATTAAACAATGGAAAGGAAAACTTAGGAAAATTTGATGCTAAGTCAGATGAAGGAATTTTCCTTGGTTATTCCTTGCATAGTAAAGCTTATAGAATATATAATAAAAGAACTATGACTATTGAAGAATCTTTTCATGTTTCCTTTGATGAGTCTAATGCTATTTCTCCAAGAAAGGATATTTTAGATGATGTTGCAGAATCTTTAGAACAAATGCATATTCATGGACAAGACTTTAAAGGAAAGGGGAAAGGAAGCAATGAAGATCCTCCAGAAGAAGCCAAATCAAATGATGAACTTCCAAAAGAATGAAACCCTTGACAACATTATTGGTGATATCTCAAAAGGGGTAACAACTAGACATTCTCTTAAAGATTTATGCAATAATATGGTTTTTGTGTCTATGATTGAACCTAAAAATATAAATGAAGCCATAATAGATGATCATTGGATTGTTGCTATGCAAGAAGAACTAAATTAGTTTGAAAAAAACAATGTGTGGGAACTAGTAGAGAAACCTGAAAACTACCCCATCATAGGAACAAAATGGGTATTTAGGAATAAGTTAGATGAACATGGCATAATCATTAGAAATAAGGCTAGATTAGTTGCAAAAGGATACAATCAAGAAGAAGGTATAGATTATGAAGAAACATATGCTCTAGTTGCAAGATTAGAAGCCATTAGAATGTTCTTAGCTTATGCATCCATAATGAATTTTAAGCTTTATCAAATGGATGTTAAAAGTGCTTTTCTAAATGGCTTAATTCAATAAGAAGTATATGTTGAACAACCTCCAGGTTTTGAAATATCAGATAAGCCAAATCATGTTTATAGATTGAAAAAGGCTTTATATGGTTTGAAACAAGCCATTAGGGCATGGTATGAACATCTAAGCAAATTTCTTTTAGAAAAAAGATTTTTTTAGAGGAAAAGTGGATACCACACTATTTATAAAGAGAAAGTATGATGATATTCTATTGGTTCAAATATATGTTGATGATATAATCTTTGGATCCATTAATGATTCATTGTGCAAGGAGTTCTCTCTTGATATGCAAAGCGAATTTGAGATGTCAATGATGGGAGAACTAAATTACTTCCTGGGGTTACAAATCAAGCAAACTAAAGAAGGTATATTTGTCAACCAAGCAAAATACTGCAAAGAATTGATCAAAAGATTTGATATTGAAAGTGCAAGGCACATTGCTACACCTATGAGTACTGGTTGTTATTTAGATAAAGATGAATCTGGTCAGTCTATAGACATGAAACAATATCGAGGTATGATTGGATCTCTTCTCTATTTATCTGCTAGTAGACCAGATATCATGTTTAGTGTATGCATGTGTGCTAGGTTCTAATCCAACCCCAAACAATCACATTTGAGTGCAATAAAAAGGATCATAAGATACCTAGTAGGAACAATCAATTTAGGATTATGGTATCCTAAGAACTCAACATGTAACTTAATAGGATACTCTGATTCTGACTTTGCCGGATCCAAAACTGATAGAAAGAGCACAAGTGGGACATGTCAATTTATTGGATCTACTCTTGTATCTTGGCATAGTAAGAAACAAAATAGTGTTGCTTTATCTACTGCTGAAGCGGAATATATTTCTGCTAGCAGTTGCTGTGCCCAAATTTTATGGATGAAGCAACAACTATCTGACTATGGAATCCTTCTTGATCATATACCAATTAGGTGTGACAATACCAGTGCAATAAATCTATCCAAAAATCCAGTTCAACATTCTAGAACCAAACATATAGAAATTAGGCACCATTTTCTAAGAGATCATGTTCTGAAGGGAGATTGTGTGCTAGAGTTTGTTGATACAAAGAATCAGCTTGCTGATATCTTCACAAAACCTCTCCCCAAAGAAACATTCTTTTCCATTAGAAGGGAATTAGGCCTCTTAGATATTAGTGATTTGGATAAATAAGGATTGATTGATTGAATCATCTATGCTTAATGATTGATTGTTTGTGTTAAGTGTGTTACTTTGCTTGATTTTGCTTAAATTCTTGTTATTATGTTTGATTGATGCATTATTATGTGTTTGATGCTTGAATGTTTGAATTAAATACATATAAGTGGTGATGATTGATATAGTTAGATGTTTAGCATAGGCATAGATAATTTTTAGAGAAACAAGCCTAGTTTGTGTTCTGGTGATCGATTACCATTAAGTGTAATCGATTACACAAGAACAGATAGCTTGTAATCGATTACAGCAGCCTGTAATCGATTACCAAAAGGCTAAATGCTCCTGTAATCGATTACCAAACCTTGTAATCGATTACATCACGTCCTCTTCTATAAATACTCACGAAATCCAGTGGCGCTACGCAGCCACACTCCTCCTACGTGCCTCCTTTTCCCTAAATCTTCAAATCTTCATAACTCCCTCAATTCTTAACCAAATCACGTCCCACAAAGCCCAATCTTCATCATTTTCACTCCTTTTTCAATTCCACCAATTTAAATTCACTAAAACTTCATCAAATTTCAGAATCGTCAAAGAAGCAAAAGGGATCATCCTTCACCACCGCTGCTGCTGGCCATCGCCGCCACGAACCATCTGAAGCACTCACAACACCAATTCATCCTTCCTTATCATCTCCAAGATCATCTAATCTATTTTCTTCAGATGATCAACATCTATGGTACAACTCTCAATTTTCTTCTAGGATCATCTTAGACCCTAAGTACCTAGACACAGATTTATTTAATGATGAGACATTTGACTGTTATCAAGTGTTTCAAAACTCTGGATTGGTTGATTTTATGTCTTTAAAATTGCCTTACTATCCTGAACTTGTTAAAGTCTTTTACAACAATTTAAAAATTCAGGATGATATTATTTCTTCTGAGGTGCATGGTATTTCTATGATCATTGATCAATCTCTGTTCTTTTCATTGACTAAATTATCCAGTCAAGGTGCACCTTTTGAGGGCACCATTGTTGATGACTGGAAGTTTGATTATTCTAGTCATGATGCTCGTCGTATAGTTTGTAATGACCAGGCAGAAATGACCGGTAGATTGCTGGCCGGATCATTAACCTTTGATTGTCGCATCATGCACTATATTATCGTTAGAATTTTGCTTCCCCATTCTTCTAATTTGGCTCAAGCCTCTGAGGAGGACTTGATTTTGATGTGGGCTTTCCTTACCGGTCATCAGATCGACTGGGCTCACTTGGTTAGGTACCGAATGCATAAGGCATTACTGGCCAATGCACCTCTTCCATATCCTCAATTGGTCACCCTCTTTCTCCGTCATTTTCAAATTCCTCTTGATGATGAACCTTTTGTTCAAGTCAAGCGTTCCTTTGCTATAGGTGTTGGTGCAGTCACTTCATTTGGTTACCATAAGGATCGTGATGGTCAATGGCTGAAGAAGGACGCACTCCATCCACAAGACGAGCGTACTCCTTCTCCTCCTCCTCAGCGAGATGATTCAGCCCTTATGATTGAAGTTCTTTCAGAGTTACGGGGTCTCCGCACTTATGTTGGTGAATGATTTGATTCCTTGGATGGTCGCTTTGAAGGCATGGATACCCGCATCACCCAGCTTGAAGCGGATGTCACTTATCTTCGTCGGTGCTTTGACCTTCCACCACCGTCTTAGTTTTTAGGATGTTATTATCTTTTATTATAAGCCGTGTATTTGGCTATGCTTTTTACATTATCATTTTCTGAACTTTCGTTATCTTTTGATAATTAGCACTTAGTCTTTTATGCTTGGATTATATTTGGTTTTAACTTATGGATGATTGGCTTATATTTGGTTGTGACTTATGATTGATTATGTACACTTTAGTTATATTATCTTGTGTTGGTTGCCACACACTTTGGCTTTTTGATGTTGCCAAAGGGGGAGAGAAATGGGGTGGTATAGTGGTATAGAAGCTTAGAAATCAAGTGATTAAGTGGTGATTAAGTGATCATCAATTCCAAAACATAGGGGGAGTATGAAATGAGTGAACGCGATATTATATCTTGCATATACATTGCTTGTATCTTGATTTCAGGAATTAAATTGTCATCATCAAAAGGGGGGAGATTGTAGAAGCAAAGACTTTGCCTTTGATGTTTTGATGATGCCATATGTTCGTGATGTTTTGATGCCTGTCATACCCTAATTTCGTCCGGGGATTATTATTTGATGATATACAATCCTTTGATTGGCCGCTTCAAGATACTTGGCACCCTTTGTTGCACAATATGTGAAGTCCCGAGACGTGCCGAAAATCAAAAGGATGCAGGCTTACGCGATCCGTGAAAATTCCGTAATGTGACGGAAATCGAAAGGAGGTGTTTTTCGCAATCCGTGAGTTTTCGTAACTTCTTCGAAAGCTAAAAAAGAGTAAATACATAATCCGTAAGGATTCGTAACCTTGCGGAAGGAAAATAAGTATCGTTAAGAAATTCGTAAAGTTTCGTAACGTTACAGAAAAAGAATTACCAAAAAAAGGTAAAGGGGGTGTATTTAGTAAAATGGGGGGTGCAAATAGTAATTTTCAAATCTGGGCCCTTCTAGAGGTTTCTGGGCAATTTCTTGCTTAAGGTTGAAGCAACCTAGCTTGCCTGGGCGAGCTAGGTGGCCACCACACCCCCCGTTTGTTGAAAAATGGGATTCCGGGGCTTCTGGGACACCCGTAATGCTTCCGTAAAAATCCCATAATCCTAAATAAGCATATTTAACTTAATACGGGTGAGAGGGAAGAGAAAAAAGAAGAAAATCAAGTCCTATATGCTTCCGTAACTTTTCCGTAAATTACGAAAGGAGGGGGGTGAACTTATCAAAATTGGGGGGTGCAAATAACAATTTTGAAATTTTGAATTGGGCCTTCCAAAATGTTTTTTTTGAAGCTGGATTGCTTCTGGAGGAAGCAACCCAGCTCGCCTGTGAAAAGAGATAATTTCCAACTTTTCTTTGAAAGATTTTATTGAAAAGTTTTTCTTTGAAGGGTAAATGCTGTGAAAAGTTTTTCGAACACCCAAGATAGACTCGGATGAATGCACAAATTGATAGAAGAATATATTTTGGAAACACTGGGTTGACTTAAAATAGGGAAAATGAATCCTGAGCCCTAGTGTCACATGACCATAAAAACTTGGTGCTTGAGTGTCCACATGGGTGCATGCGTGACCAGTTTTGCATAAAATTTCCTGATCATCATTGTTGCATGTGTATCATGGAAATAATGTAGGACATCCCCTTTATCCCCGAACTGCTGGCCAAACCCTGACATATATCATGACCAGCCGTTCTATAAGCCTTGAGCCAAAATCCCAACTTACCATAAACCTTGACCCAGGGTGAGAATGTCAATCCTTGCCCTCGGAAGAAAACGCAAAGAGAAGGAAAATTCCCAATCCAAGAAAGGGAGAAGACACAAAAAGAAAAGAAAATTCCCAAATCAAGAAAGGGAGGAGACACAAAAAAGAAAGAAAATTCCCAATAAAAGAGTGGGAGAAAGCAAAAAAAGAAAGAAAAATTCTTGATCAAGGATCGGAAGAAAAAGAAATATGCAGAAAGGTCTTTGGACTAGACAATATCTGAACAATACAAAATTGTCACCAAGTAAACAAAAAAGGAAACCATGACCCAAAGTGGCCCTCTCCCTTTGATTGCCAACCAAAATCATGTGTGCTGGCGACTTTCTCGCCCCGCACTAAACAAAAACAGAAAAGGAAAAGGTAGAAACACTCAAAGCCAAATTTCCCACCAAGAAAAACAAACCATTCCCAAGAAAAAGTCCTATTGACCCATGATCACGCATGTAATCTTTGATTTGATGGGAAATGATTTGCAAAATCAAGTCATGACATATCTATGGATAAAACACTTACCTGTGTGAGATTGATACACTTTGAGTGATTTTCTTCTATTTTTGTTGAACCCAGTGCTTCCTCTAAATGGTCATTTAGAAATGAAATGCTAACATCCAAAAGCTCATTTACGGTCATGAGAAAATTTCATCGACATGCTCTCCTTCCTCGATAGACACATTGTTTTTCATCCAAAAAACATATGTTGCTCTGATTAGTTGGAAGTTTTGTCTCTTTACTAGAGCATGTTCGCATTTTAGTGAAGAAAACGCCGAGACTATTTTAGTCTCACAGTTATCAAGAATTACGTAGGTCTGAGTTCCTCATCACAAATTGAGGATACGTAGGAGCAAAAGCCCTGCTTTTGTCGACCACCCCACTTTTTGTTACCGTGACCCAAGAGTCCGGGGGCATTCGGAGCCACATGACCGTGGGATCCCCAAATTCGTATGTTCCATCATTTGTCATTTGTATGCTATCTTTTGTTTAACTGAGGGACTAACGTTTGTTTCGTTTTGATTGACTTTTGTTTTGTGCATACATGTCGTTTGAACTGTTACGTTAGTATTTACTTCGTTGTTGTCAATAATGTTTTTTGAAATTCCGGAGTCGTGTGGAGTTTTCCATTTAGGAACGTCATCCTAAAAATAAAATGAACCAAAATCATGATAAAAAAGGAAAGAAGTGTTGTGAATAAAATGTCTACATATATAAAGGAAAAGAAAAAATGTTTTTATATATATACATGTATGTAAAAGGAAAATGTGTATAGAAGGTTTTTGTGTGTGTAAGTGATGCGTGGAGAGAAATTCTTGTGTGTGTGAGCAACGAATGTATATAAAGAAACTTTTGTATGAACCATAGGTGTGTGTTGGGAAAAATGAAAAAATCTTTGAACATAAATAGGGTTTTGTATATAGACCGGGTGATGTAAAGAGAGAGAGTTCCAATGCGTATACAGAAAAAGTTTGTCATGTATAAGAGTGTAGATATACAAAGAAAAATTTCTTCATAGAGGACCATAGGTGTATAATTTTGTGAATATATAAAAATGAAACAAAAAGGAAAAAGAAAGAGAAACTGCGAAGGTCGACATGTTATAGTTAAGAAGTATAAATCATTCGTAAAGAGCAAACGTATCTTCTGGAAACAAGGGACTGATGCTAAGAGTTTATTTTCCGGAATAAACCGAGGTAAGAATGGATGAATTCATTGAACTGATGAAAGAACATAACTTGGAAACGTTGGGTCTGTTTGTGTAAATTCCCAACCGTAGTATCACAATGCCATAAACGGGATGCTCGAGTGCCCACCTGGCTGTAGCCATGACTAATTTTGCACGTTGTTTTCAAATCATCATTATCACGCGTGCCTTATGGAATAATACAGAAGTTTGACCCGAAATCGACACCTTGACACCCAAATTTGTTTCGCCCCAGATATCAAGATTGAGTTCCCACGATAAAAGACCCCATTGAAACACAACCTTAGACTTTTTGAACCTTGGCCTGTAAAAAAGAATCCTCATTCCTTCCCCGAAGCAAAGGACAACGGAATCTCCTCAAGGGAAAGCGAATAGAATGCTAAAACCCGATTTCCAAAGAAAGGGATGGGGGAGGAGAAGTGAAAAGAAAGAAAAGGAAGAAATAGAAAGAAAGAAAAAGAAAAAAATGAAAATAAAGAAAAGAACAAAAGAAAGAAAAGGAAGGATTCCCGATCAAGGATCGAAAGGAAGTAAAAAGGGAAAAGAAGCAATTCTCAATCAATGGAAGAAAGAGAACGGAAGATCTTCAGACCAGATTAATTTTCGGCAAGGAAAGTGACTGCCAGCAAAGGAAAACCCATTTTTGGTGTCTCTTCCTTTCAGACTGTCATTCTCGACTGGCGATATCCCACCCTACATGAACAAAGAGGAAAAGACCGAAACACCCAGCTTCCTCTCCAAAAACACTACCCTCGAGAAAATCCTATTGGTCCGTGATCGTACGTTTGATCTTTGATTCGATAGGAAGTCGTGTGCAAAATAGAGTCATGGTGCAATTATGGTTTGGGAATAGGATAAAACACTTGCCTATGTGAGTTTTATACACTATGAGTGATTTATTTTCAGCTTAGCCCGATGTTTCCCCTGCATGTTCATTTAAAAGCAAAAAGTTGACATCCTGCCCTTCATTCTCGGTTACAAGGAAGATTACCCTTGGCACAAGTATATTGTTTCTCTAAGATATGGTGCTCTCGCGAATGATTTATTTTCCTTTGCAAAAAGCATGTTTGCCTTTCAGGTGGAAAAACCCGGTGGACCGTTCGGTCCTGCCAACCTTTTTTTTTTCTCGGAGCCCCATGAATGTCATTGCCTAGTGCTGTTCATGCATCCTCCACCCAAAGAGTTTGGAGCTATGCTTCATGATTTCCTAGTGTGGACCCTTTAGTGCAATCCTCCATTATCCCTTTTTTTTTCGGAGCCCCATGAATGTCATTGCCTAGCGCTGTTCATGCATCCTCGACCCAAAGAGTTTGGAGCTATGCTTCATGATTGCCTAGTGTGGACCCTCTAGTGCAATCCTCCATTCTCCCTTTTTTTTCGAAGCCCCATGAATGTCATTGCCTAGCGCTGTTCATGCATCCTCGACCCAAAGAGTTTGGAGCTATGCTTCATGATTGCCTAAGTGTGGACTCTCTAGTGCAATCCTCCATTCTCCCTTTTTTTATCGGAGCCCCATGAATGTCATTGCCTAGCGCTGTTCATGCATCCTCCACCCAAAGAGTTTGGAGCTATGCTTCATGATTGCCTAAGTGTGGACCCTCTAGTGCAATCCTCCATTCTCCTTTTTTTTCGGAGCCCCATGAATGTGATTGCCTAGCGCTGTTCATGCATCCTCCACCCAAAGAGTTTGGAGCTATGCTTCATGATTGCCTAAGTGTGGACCCTCTAGTGCAATCCTCCATTCTCCCTTTTTTTTTCGGAGCCCCATGAATGTCATTGCCTAGCGCTGTTCATGCATCCTCCACCCAAAGAGTTTGGAGCTATGCTTCATGATTGCCTAAGTGTGGACCCTCTAGTGCAATCCTCCATTCTCCACTTTTTTCGGAGCCCCATGAATGTCATTGCCTAGCGCTGTTCATGCATCCTCCACCCAAAGAGTTTGGAGCTATGCTTCATGATTGCCTAGTGTGGACCCTTTAGTGCAATCCTCCATTCTCCACTTTTTTTGGAGCCCCATGAATGTCATTGCCTAGTGCTGTTCATGTGTCCTCCACCTTCGAGTCTGGAGCCCCGCGAATGTCATTGCCTAGCGCTGTTCGCCAATTCTCCATTCTCCACTTTTATTCGAAGACCCATGAATGTCATTGCCTAGCGCTGTTCATGTGTTCTCCACCTTCGAGTCTGGAGCCCCGCGAATGTCATTGCCTAGCGCTGTTCGCCAATTCTCCATTCTCCATTTTTATTCGGAGACCCATGAATGTCATTGCCTAGCGCTGTTCATGTGTCCTCCACCTTCGAGTCTGGAGCCCCGCGAATGTCATTGCCTAGCGCTGTTCGCCAATTCTCCATTCTCCACCTTTTTTTTCGGAGCCCCATGAATGTCATTGCCTAGCGCTGTTCATGTGTCCTCCACCTTTGAGTCTGGAGCCCCGCGAATGTCATTGCCTAGCGTTGTTCGCCAATTCTCCATTCTCCACTTTTTTCGGAGCCCCATGAATGTCATTGCCTAGCGCTGTTCATGTGTCCTCCACCTTCGAGTCTGGAGCCCCGCGAATGTCATTGCCTAGCGCTGTTTGCCAATTTTCCATTCTCCACTTTTTTTGGAGCCCCATGAATGTCATTGCCTAGCGCTGTTCATGTGTCCTCTACCTTCGAGTCTGGAGCCCCACGAATGTCATTGCCTAGCGCTGTTCGCCAATTCTCCATTCTCCACTTTTTTTCGGAGCCCCATGAATGTCATTGCCTAGCGCTTTTCATGTGTCCTCCGTCATCAAGCGCGGAGCCTCTGGTGACTGAGAAATATGTTTTTCTGTTATTTTTTGGATCGGTTCCTTCGCCAAACATGTGTATA
Organism: Glycine max; assembly: GCF_000004515.6. Taxonomy (NCBI): domain Eukaryota; kingdom Viridiplantae; phylum Streptophyta; class Magnoliopsida; order Fabales; family Fabaceae; genus Glycine; species Glycine max. Next base: position 22,939,037 of record NC_038242.2, read on the forward strand.
TGTATATTATATTCGTTGTTCTTATTGTTGTTTGTATTTTGTTTTGTGTTGTACAACAAAAAAAGGAGTAGAGACGAGAGTCGTCATCACGAAAAGGGCAGGACGGACAAAATCAGTGTCTTATCTTTGCTTTCCTCTTATCTCCGATGAGAGGTAAGTAAAGAGGGGCAACTGTTATACCCTAATTTCGTCCGGGGATTATTATTTGATGATATACAACCCTTTGATTGGTCGCTTCAAGATACTTGGCACCCTTTGTTGCACAATATGTGAAGTCCCAAGACGTGCCGAAAATCAAAAGGAAGCAGGCTTACGCGATCCGTGAAAATTCTGTAATGTGACGGAAATCGAAAGGAGGTGTTTTTCGCAATCCGTGAGTTTTCGTAACTTCTTCGAAAGCTAAAAAAGAGTAAATACATAATCCGTGAAGATTCGTAACCTTGCGGAAGGAAAATAAGTATCGTTACGAAATTCGTAAAGTTTCGTAACATTACGGAAAAAGAATTACCAAAAAAAGGTAAAGGGGGTGTATTTAGTAAAATGGGGGGTGCAAATAGTAATTTTCGAATATAGGCCCTTCTAGAGGTTTCTGGGCAATTTCTTGCTTAAGGTTGAAGCAACCTAGCTTGCCTGGGCGAGCTAGGTGGCCACCACACCCCCCGTTTTGTTGAAAAATGGGATTCCGGGGCTTCCGGGACACCCGTAATGCTTCCGTAAAATTCCCATAACCCTAAATAAGCATATTTAACTTAATACGGGTGAAAGGGAAGAGATAAAAAGAAGAAAATTAAGTCCTATATGCTTCCGTAAGGCTTCCGTAACTTTTCCGTAAATTACGAAAGGATGGGGTGAACTTATCAAAATTGGGGGGGTGCAAATAGCAATTTTGAAATTTTGAATTGGGCCTTCCAAAATGTTTTTTTGGAGCTGGGTTGCTTCCACAACCCAGCTTGCCTGGGCGAGCTGGGCGGCAACCTCCTCCCCCTTTTTCCTATAAATAGGCTGAAGGGGGCTGTTCTATGGATCCCGGATGCCCCTGGTGAGGTATTTCAACTGTTTTGGGTGAAATAAATTGTTTCTGTGAAGAAAATCCAAGTCGAGGTGCTTCTGTAACGCTTCCGAGAGGTTTCCGTAAGCAAATTCGTGAAGGTTTTCCTCCGTTATTCACCGTTCTTCATCCGTTCTTCGTTCTTCAACGGGTAAGTTTCGAAATCGATCTTTTCAATTCATTCTATGTACCCGTGGTGGTCCCCATTTGTTTTGTGTACTTTTATTCTCGTTTCATTTACTTTCCGTACCCTCTTTTGACGTGCTTCAGTCATTTATTTAAGTCATTTCGCGCCTAATCTAAAAATAAAATAAATTTCCACCGATCATTTGAATTGTAGTATTCGTTAATTTCTGTTAAACTGAATTCCGACCGTTCGGTCGTGCCGTAACCACGTTGGAAATAAAAAAAGAGGTAAAATAATAATATAATAATAAAAAGTATCTTTTAGTAAAATGAAGCACAAAAATCAATCGGACGTTTTCTCTTTGGGATTTCTCATTCTTAATTGAATTGACTAATAACTAAAGCGAAACTAAGGCTAAAATCAATTCGCCAAGTCAAGCTCGTCCACCAAAAAATCACTAAAAAAGGATTTGAAAGTTTTATCTCAACTTTTTCTTACCAAGTTAAATGGATCATTTTTAAAGGCCCAACACCTTTAAGTGATCACCTTTCAAGTAAAAGAATCGCTTGATTCACCTTTAAAGAAAGAACTACGTAGGTCTGATTTCCTCTTTGATGGAGGGTACGTAGGAGCAAGAGCCCCGCTTTTGTCGATCTCAAAAAATAAAAAGAACTAAAAGTTAAGATAACACAATTTCCACAATTCTGAAAAATAGGCTGTTGTCCTTCGAGACAAACGTAAGAGGTGCTAATACCTTCCTCAAGCGTAAATATAACTCCCGAACTTAGAATTTTTACTTTTGACCAGTTTCCTTCGGTTTTCCCGATGTTTTCCACAAATAAACGTTGGTGGCGACTTCGCGCATCTTTCCTCCTTTGGAAAGCGCACCCGTGAGCCTCGCCTCGCACGCCTGCAAAAGGGCACGTTGCGACAATGCCTTATGAAAATGCGCTTCTCAAGTTTAATTCAAGACAAAAATCCAAGAATACAAGATACAACATCAAGAAGATCTCTAGTGTTTTAGGAAGGGAATTCAAAATTGAAACTGCAAAAGGTTTGGCCAAGAAATTTAAGCAAAAATGTCTTTTTTCAAGAGATTTACTCTCTGGTAATCGATTACCAGTGGCCAAAATGACTTATAACAGCTATTAAAAATTTGAATTCAAATTTTACACTGTGTAATCGATTACACATGGATGGTAATCGATTACTAGCAGTTACTGAACATTTTGATTCAAATTTTAAAGCCTGTAATCGATTACACAAGTCTTGTAATCGATTACCAGAGGAGATTTTCAAAAAATTATTTCCAGGGGTCACAACTTTTCAAATGGTTTTCACATGACCATCAAAGGTCTATTTATATGTGACTTGGAACACGAATTTGCTTAGAGTTTTTCAGAACAAAAAGTCTTATCCTCTCAAAAAGAAAAATCATTTTATCCTCTTAAAAATTCCTTGGCCAATACACTTGCAATTCAATAAGGAATTAATTGACTGCTCAATTGTACAATCTATCTCTTTCAAGAGAGATTTCTTCTTCTCGTCTTTCTATTTCTCAAAAGGGATTAAGACATCGAGGGTCTCTTGTTGTAAAGAAATCGGAACACAAAGGAAGGGTTGTCCTTGTGTGGTTCAGAACTTGTAAAGGGATTTTGCAAGATAGTGGAACTCTCAAGTGAGTTGCTTGGGGACTGGACGTAGGCACAAGGGTGTGGCCGAACCAGTATAAATCTGAGTTTGCATTTTCTCTTCCCTTAAACTCCTTTATTGTTTATTGCTTATTATTTCTATTTAGTAAGATTAATTTGCATTATTATCTAGGAGTTCTTGTTTAAAAGGAATCTTGGGTTGTTGGGTTAAATTAAAAGTAGAATTTTTAATTGGGGAATAGTCTGTGATATCTTAATTCAACCCCATTGTTAAGATATCTGAGGCCACTTGTCCAACAACTTCTTCCATCATTGACACTGAGCCACCCATCATTGCATTCCAAAATGAATTGCAACACTATTACAAGTCCGTACTAGTCATCTATAACAATACAAGTCATTGATCAAGAGAATTTTTCCTATTCAATCTGCAATTTCAGTTTGGTTCTACCCTTTTATTTTTATTGACTTATTTTTTTTCATAATCAATCAATTGTAATATAGACTTATTTATTTTGGACTTACTACTCCAATTTAATATATTTAAATTTGTATTTCTTACGGTGATGCTTTCTCCATTTCTTACGAAGAAGGTTTCTCCTTTTTTGATTTTTCATGGCAAGTTTTTGACAATTACCATGTTAAAAGTTAATAAACCATTTTAAAAGTTTTGTTTTAGAATCTTATGGACACCCTTTTTGATGCAATCCTATCCCCCAAGGGTATTAGATAGAAGACTCCAAGAGGATTGGGCTAGAGCTGCTAAAGAAGGCCCTAGGGATCTTATGAACCTCAGGGTAGATTTCTGAGCCCATGGGCAAAGGTTGGATCCTCTCTTCTTTGTAAATATTAGAATAGGTTTTTTCCTTCTTTTCAGCCTTGTATTTTGGCCATTCTAGTAGTATAGAGTTTTAGCCTTGTATTTCAAGGCATTTTGAGTAGTCTTTGTAGTAAGGACTTTTTTGTATTTTCATGTATTTTGGCATGGGTGAGCTTAACTATTATAGGGGATGTGTATAGCTAAGCTCTAGGTTCTCATCTCAAGGAGGTGAGCTTAGCTATTAGAGGATGTGTGTAGCCAAGCTCTAGCTTCTCTAGGAATCTTCTCAAGGAAGCTTCTCAAGGAAGCTTCTCAAGGAGGTGAGCTTAGTTATTAGAAGGGTGTGTGTAGTTAAGCTCTAGCTTCTCAAGGAAGCTTCTGAAGGAAGTTTCTCAAGGAAGCTACCTAGGCTATAAATAGAAGCATGTGTAACACTTGTTGTAACTTTGATGAATGAGAGTCTTGTGAGACACACTTCAAAGTTCAACTTCTCTCCCTCTTTTCCTCCTTCAATTTTATGTTGCCCCCCTTTCTCTTTCTCTCTCTCTTTCTTTTCCTCCATTGAAGCTTCCTTTTTAAGCTTCTTATTCAAGGCACTCTCTTGGTGGTGAAGCTTTTTCTTCCATGGCTTATTCCCTAGTGGATGATGCCTCCTCTCACCTCTTCTCCTTTATCTTCCGCTGCATCTCCATGATGGAAAATCACCATTGAAGGACCTCATTGAAGCTCAAAGATCCAGCCTTCATAAAAGCTTCACAAGCAAGCTTCCATCACTTTTTGTACTAAAAGTTGAGAATTTTTCACTTTTGGGTATGTTTCAGTGTTAGTTTGTGCCTTGAGGTATATGAAATTTATTTGTTACAACACAAGCCATGAACCCTACGATGAGACAAATGAGAAAATGTAGGACCTTTGCATTAATATATTTTTCTTTTCTCACTCAATAGTATTCTATTAGAACTTTCTTCCTCTTTATTTTCTCATTCTACCTCCACATCCCCTTCTTGGACCCGTAGCCCTCCTAGCACCACATCTATACCCCCTTCCTGGAGCACTCTAGTCACTGGTGATCGTGCCATTTCTCACCACCTTTGCACCCCCTTCTCAACTCCATAGTGCCTCTACGCCATGCCATTGTGTTAATGACGCTCACTCTCACAAGTGCTTCGCTCATTTGTCACTTCGCTAGACCCTCCCTTTATCATCGAGTGCTTGTAGGTTGCAAGATCTACAATATTATAAGGGTTTTCTCTAACTTATGCTCCAATTGGGTTTTTTGAGTTTGGGGTTATGGATTTTTATGTTACCAAGAAATTTAAACAATTAGAATAGAAGATAGGTGTGCTTGGTTTTGCATTTCTTGATTCATTTTGAGTTATTGATCATTATATATTAAATTAACGAATTTGTTTTTGGTTCCCTGAAGTGATGCATGACTCTCGGAAGCCAACTATTGAAAATAGCTATCTATTTTAATCTTTGAGACTAACCTTTTTCATTTGATCTGTTAGGATGACCAGAGTAATTGCTTATACAGGTGTTTCAATTGCTTTGTTCAACCAAGTTTCATGGATTACCATATTACTCTGGTCAACATTACCACTTCCTTTGTGGTTGAGAAAGATAACATTCTTTTGTGATTAACCTTTTCTTTTATCATATGTTGTCAACATGTATGGAGAAATTTAATGCTATTAAATTTTTATTATATTTTTAATTACATTTTTTTAATTCAATTAAAAGTTGTTTACTTAAATTCTCTTGAGATGTCAATCCAAACATGCGGGTTACCTTTGATTAAGGTGAGGAAATTGGCTCTTTTGAGTCTTTTTCTAATGAGTTTCCCTTACTTGCCTTTGTCCAAATTCATTTGCTTTGGCCATTTGCTAACAATTTTGGTTTCTTTGGGTTGGTTTCTTAATGCACTCAACCTTTATTGAAGATTTTATTGCTTTTGTAAGTGGTGATGGTCTTGAAAGATTCTTCAGTTCTTTTAGTAAGGGTGGAAGAGAGAAAGTGATTTTGAAACAACAAGAAACACACTAAAAGTGGGAGGTTAAATAGTGTGTATATCAAAGATATAAACTTTTTGTGATATAAAAGATAATGTAGATAGTAATGTATTAAACACAAGTCGTCCATTGAGGATGAAATAAATATATAATGAAATTCAGTATGGCCATCCAATGAAAAATAAAATAGAGTTCTTGAAATAGTTTTTCAAATAAACACTTGGTGTTAAAAGGCGATGAAAAGTGTTATAAGAATGCTTAATAAACCGTTATGGAGACAAGTAGAAACACTAGGTTTATACTGGTTCACTCAACTTGAGCTACGTCCAATCCTAGGATTTCACTAATCAAAACTTGATTGCAAAACAAGTATTCTAACCTGTCATTGTTGGCTTTACAAGTGTCACAACCTACACTTCAACGGGGGTGCGAGGCAAAAAGCAAAGGTGCGTCTTTCCAAAAAGAAAAACGTGCGGGAGTCGCCACCAGTGTTTATTCGAGGAAAACGTTAGAAAAAAATCAAAAAAGAGGTTTGCAAATTTTGAAAATAAGGGTTCAGGAGTTGTTTACGCATGGGGAAGGTATTAGCACCCCACGTGTCGGTCAGGAAGGACAGTAGCCTTTAATCAAGTGTGCAACGTGACTTCAAAAGTTATTTATTTTTACCTTTTTTATATCTTTTTATTTTTGGGGTCGACAAGGGTGTTGCCTTTGCTCCTACTTATCCTCAAGTGTGATGAGGAATTTAGACCTACGTAATTCTTTAAAGTGAGAAAGTTTGTGTGTCAAATTGTTTTTTATGCTTTTCAAAGGTTCACTTTTAATTAATAAGAACAAAAGAGGGTCCTTAAGGTGTTGGACCTTGAACGATCTCAAGTGACTTTGATGGAGAGAAAATTAGTTATGCGTTGGTTTTATTAACTTTCAATGTCTTTAAAAGACAACTTTACGGCGCTAATGATCGATTAAGATTAAACTTCACAAAAAATAATGAGATTATCGATGGCAGAAGGAGAAGATGAATATGCACAAAACAACAAGGGGGACCTTTAAGGGTGCACAAATCACATTCAAATCTTAAAAACAAAACTAACCGACGGTTACACGAAGAACACTGAACAAAGAATGATGTAGAGATTGATCACAGTCGCGATTTGGCAGCGCCTTGGCTTCGTTTCCTCTTCCTTCTTTTTCTTCTCACTTATTTCTCTTAATTTCCTTCACTCCTCTATGCTGGAACCCCTTCTCAGCCTCCCCTTCATGCCTATTTATAGAAAAAGGGGCACTTGGGACAATGGCAGCTCGCCCAGGCGAGCTAAGACTTAGTCATGAAGTAATTGGCTTGCCCAGGCGAGCTGGTTCCTTCACCCTGAAGTCATTTGGGGGCCCAAGCGAGCCAGAGGCTAGCCTGGGCGAGCTAGGGTCCAGGAAACTTAATGAAAAGACCCTTTTGCCCCTCATTTTTGGCATTTTTTGCATTCTTGATCAAAACATTGAACGATCTTTTGTCTTGTGCGGCAACTAATGTCGAACAATACAGTTCGGCTAGCGAGAATCAAAACATTAGTGAATGATAGTCCCAGACGAAATTAGGGTCTAACAGTTGCCCCTCTTTACTTATCTTTTATTGAAAATGAAAAGGTAAGTAAAGATAAGGACACTAATTTCATTCGAGCGATCTTGCTATCCAACCGGTAATTGGTGAAAACCAAGGAAGCGAAACCTATAAAAAGAACAAATAGTTATCGACATGGAAGTATCAAAAGTATTAAGCAAAAGACATTGTATTCTTGCACAACAAAATAGGAGACATTGAAGTCTTGTAAAATGTAAAGAATGAAGACATTGAAGTCTTGTAAATGTAAAAGACAAAAGACATTGAAGTCTTTGAGAATGTGAAAGACTGAAGACATTGAAGTCTTGAAATGTAAAAGACTGAAGACATTGAAGTCTTGTAAAATGTAAAGACTGAAGACATTGAAGTCTTGTAAAATGTAAAGACTGAAGACATTGAAGTCTTGTAAATGTAAAAGACAAAAAACATTGAAGTCTTTGAAATGTAAAAGACAAAAGACATTGATGTCTTTGAAATGTAAAAGACAAAAGACATTGGAGTCTTTGAAATGTAAAAGACAAAAGACATTGAAGTCTTTGAAATGTAAAGACGAAAGACATTGGAATCTTTGAAATGTAAAAGACAAAAGACATTGAAGTCTTTGAAATGTAAAGACAAAAGACATTGGACTCTTGAAATGTAAAGACCAAAGACATTGAATTCTTTGAAATGTAAATACAAAAGATATTGAAGTCTTGAACTGTAAAGACAAAAGACATCGAAGTCTTTGAAATGTAAAGACAAAAGACATTGAAGTCTTGAAATGTAAAGACAAAAGACATTGAAATCTTGAAATGTAAAGACAAAAGACATTGAAGTCTTTGAAATGTAAAGACAAAAGACATTGAAGTCTTAAACTGTAAAGACGAAAGATATTGAAGTCTTTAAAATGTAACGACAAAAGACATTGAAGTCTTGAAATGTAAAGATGAAAGACATTGAAGTCTTCGAAATGTTAGAGACAAAAGACATTTAAGTCTTTAAAATGCAAAGACAAAAGACATTGAAGTCTTTGAAGCCTTCGCTAAAAAAAACGAATACGCTTGGTGAGGAAACAAACCTCCAAACCAATCAGAACAACACGCATTTTTTTTCAAAAATAATGCGACAAATGAGGAATGAAAGCGCAAAGATAGAGTTTCTCATAACCAATAATGATATTAAGACATTTTGCATTTCGTTTCTAAAGGAGCATTAGAAGAAATACTGGGTTTAACTGAATAGAGGAAAACTGCTCAAGTGTGTATAAAATCTCACACAGACCAGTGTTTCATCTCAATTCCAAATCACAAATATTTCATAAATTGATTTTGCAAGTCATTTCCCATCAAATCAAAGATAATGTGCATAATCAACATGGATCAGTAGGACTTTTTAAGGTCAGACTTGTAGGAAATTTTGGCTTTAGTTGCTCTGGTCTTTCTTCGTTTTGGTGTGAGTAGGAGAGCAGACATAAAGATTTGGTTAGTAACTTAAACAGGCGATCACTTCCTATCCCCTCATGTCTTGAACAAGTTACTATTGTTTCCCTTCCTTTTTACTCTTTACAACAACTTTGTACATGGTTTTGACATTTTTTGTTCCAAAGAACTTGTTTTTCTTTTCTATTTCCTTTGCTCTTCTCCATTTTTGATTGATTTTTTTTCTTTTTCTTTTTCCTTTCTTTCTTTTTTGTTTTCATTTCTCCTTTTTTTGATGAACATTTAATTTCCTTCAAAAATCCATGACTAACCAAAAGATGATAGAAATCTCCTTTGGAAGATACCCTTGCTCTCTTATCTTAAGGTAAGGTAGGACACTTTCATCCTAGGTTAGGGTTCTCATAAAAATCAAATGTCTGGCTCAAAAGGCTTGCAAATGGAAGAAAATAATGTATATTGGGATAACTGTTTGGCCAATGGCTTAGAAAGAAGGAAAGCCCATATCACTTCCATGAATCATATGTTATGACAATTAGAAATTCATGCAAAATCAATCATAGAACATATCCATGCAGACACTCAACATAAAATTTGTGGTCACACAGTCACTAAGGCTTAGGGTCTATTTCCACATTTAGATCAAATTAGTGTTTCAACAATTGTCCTTTTATCAGTTCTATGCAAAACATCCGAGTCCATTCGGTATTCAGGAAAGTCCTTCATTATTTTCACCCTAAGATACATATTTTCTTTTTTCAAAAACCCCTTTTTGTTGTGTTTTGATCTGCAAAATTCTCAAAGAATACTGGTGATTGTTTCTTTTAAAAAGCATGTTAGTTTTAGAAAAAGTTTGAAACCTAGACAAAGTTGTAATCCGAGACTACTCTATCAAAAATCAAAGGGCGCACAAAAATAGAAATGAAACCACGCGTAAGTTCCTTCAGTTGTTTTTTTGTTTTTTTTGTTTCAAACAATCATCACAAAGAAATAACATAACAAAGTATTGAAAGCGATAATTAAGATAAAGACAAGTTCACAAATTTAGAAGGTCCTGGTCGGGAGGCTCAGTCTCCTCAAAGGAAGAAATCCATCACATTTACCATATCTTCGTCTTCCTCAGCTTTGTCTTCATCTCCTTGGGCCTCTGTGGGACTTGCACCTCCCTGAAAATTAGGCCTATCCTCAGGCCATGCAACAATGGCTCTGAACTACTCAGGAGTAGGCCACGGATAAGGGTTAGGGTCCTGGTGCTGCTGGTGCAGTGTATACTGATAGAAGCTATCGTTCAACTGCACCTGACCTCTATGGTTTGCAGCCTGCTAGTCAGCCAAATGCTGCATGTATGCGTGCATCTGGAGCTCCATCCTTTGCATGTGAGCCGAGATGGAATCTAAGGACAGTGGCTGATGTGGAGGCGGTGGTGGTGCATCTGCTGTCGGGTACTGCTGCTGGTCTTGCCTCAGCTGTTGTGCCTACCTTGGCATGCAATACTTCTTAATGAAGGACCTGTTAATGGGGGGCCAGATGAGCTTTATGGGTGAGATCGGTACCCCGTAGAATTGGCAGAGGCCTGTGATCAATGCTGGAAATCCCAATGCCCTATTGGACTTCTCTAGGTCCATTGGGTGTCTCGGAGGTACAATACCCACGAACTAGTAAATGGCCTCCGAGATAAGTTGTGCTACATGAACACTGATTTGGGTCAGGATAGCATAGACCAATTGACATTTAGGAAGTGGGAGATCAGAATTATGGTCACTGGGAAGGATGTTGCTGAGCAGAAGTGTCATCCAGATCTGAGTCAAAGTGGTCATGCTAATGCACATGATCCACACCGCCTCCCTGTCACGCTCCATGCAAAATAATGTCTTGGGGAGCACAGTAGCTGGCCTGTGGCCTCTTCATCAAAACCTGAGACTTGGCTTCTTCTTTCAGCGTATTCAAACCTTTGTCCCTCTTCTAAGATCAATGGATGCCCCAGGAATTGGTTGATAGCATCTTCATCATATGGGATCCATTGGCCCCGCACCCAGGAACGCTTATCCATGACTCCTTCTTCAATGGGCCAGGCGTTTGCGTAGAACTCCATGACTATCTTAGGGTCATACTTAGCCATGGGCTCTGTCAGCTGGGTCCACTGCCTCTTGGCAACCTCCACCTGGAATTCTGTGTACTCTCCTTCTTCTAGCTGGACCCATCTTTCTTTGAGGAAAAACCAATCCTTAATCACTTCGAAATGACGCTGATGCTCCTCACTTTGGAAATGGTGTCCGTCAAACTCAATCTCCACTTGAGGGGCTACACTAGATCCCCCCCTGCGGTGGCCTTCCTAGCCCTTTTAACAGAAAGCTTCTTCGGGGCCATCACCTACAAAGACACATCCAACTAAAATTTGGCATAAAAATTATTTTGCATGAAATACATAATCATATTGTTTTAGTTATCCCAAGTATAGAAACCAAGAAGTCAATCAATTTTGTGTGGTTTTTACTAATTGTATGTTTTATCATACAACTAATAAAAATCACAACTCAGTGTGTATTGTTTTGAAAGAAAGAATTTGATATTCTATAGCAATTCATGTGCAATGAACCCACCCTAGTGCAGCAAGTTTAACCAAACAATTAGGCCAATTCAATCCAAACAACTTTAAGCATTCATATGACTTATGTATTTGCATCTAAAGCAATGTCCGAAACATCAAGCTTAGTTCATACCCTTGGCATTTAATTTAAAAACCTAAGTTGATCATGCACCTAAAATAATGGCTGAACATGTGTAAAGATCATTACCTATTTAAACTTCAAAATAACACATAGAATAGTCATTGTGACATTTCATCAAACAATTGGTGTGCGCATGTTAAAACATGTATAAATGAGGGATAAGGAGCAACACGACATGCAAATTCATAAAAGAACCAAGGATAGGCCTAGAGCCATCCATTACAGCCACCAATCAAAGCATTTGGTCATGGGTTTACACATAACTCATGTCACAAACATTGCAAGGAAGCAACAATCAAAGAACCACATATCACAAGGAAAAGGTAAAATTAGATGGAGATGGTACTTACTTGAGTGGCTCATGGCAGCCAATCTCTTACCCTCGAAAAGTGCTTTCATGAAGAGTGCTACTTATCATGAAAAGTGCTTTCATGAGCCATGGGCCAAGGCCCATATATCAATGGCGAATAAAATGAAGTGATGTCTGTTTGAAGGCTTTGGTTCGATGGCCCCGATCACATCTATGCCCCACATTGAGAATGGCCACGGTGCTGCCAACACATTCAATGGTACAGGTGGAGCATTAACATTATCAACAAAGGTCTGGCATATATGGCATTTCCTCACATGAATGCAACAATCTTTCTACATAGTGAGCCAGTAATACCCTGCCCTCAAAATCTTTCGGGTCATGGCATGTCCATTGGCATGTGTACCAAAGGATCCCTCATGCACCTCTACTAGCATTTGTTCAGCCTCTTTTGCATCCACACATTGAAGCTACACCATGTCATGGTTTATTTTGTACAAGACATTCCCACTCAGGAGGAAACTGGCTGCCAATCTCCGTAATGTCCTCTTGTCATTGTCAGAGGCCTTAGGTGGGTATTCCTTATCCTTAATGTATCACTTGATATCGAAGTACCAAGGTTTACCACCCTCTCCCTCTTCTACCAAATAACAATATGCAAGCTCAACACGACATCTGAATTCAATGTATGGAAAATCTCCGTGTGGGCTCACTTTGAACATGGACGACGGAGTGGCAAGAGCGCCGACCATCTGGTTTTCCTCTCTAGGAATGTGATGAAATGATATGTCATCAAAGAGTTCCATCAATTTCCTGATGTAAGCCTGGTAAGGCCCCAACTTGTGGTCTCTGATCTCCCATTCACCTTTCAACTGATGAATGACCAATGTTGAGTCCCCGTATACTTTGAGCAACTTGACCCTAAAGTCGATCGCCGCTTGGATCCCTAGGGCACATGTCTTGTATTTCGCTATACTTTTTGTGCAGTCGAAACACAACCTAGCTGTGAAAGGTATATATTACTTGTCCAGGGAAACCAACACCGCCCCAATCCCTTGGCTTAATGCATTAGACGCACCGTCAAACCACAGAACCCACTTATCCTTGTCCTCTTATTGAACCTCCTTTTCAAACAATGCCATAATATCCTCATCAGGGAATTCTGGATGCATAGGCTGATAATCGCTTATGGGCTGTTGAGCTAGATAATTTGCCAAGGCGCTCCCCTTTATCGCCTTCTGAGTGACGTAGACAATATCGAATTCTGACAACAGAACCTGCCACCGAGCTATCCTCCCAGTAAGAACGGGTTTTTCGAAGATGTACTTGACGGGATCCATTTTGGACACCAATCAAGTAGTGTAACTCAGCATATACTGCCTCAAACGGTGAGCTGCCCATGCTAAGGCACAACACGTCCTCTCTAGCAACGAGTAGTTCATGTCGCATGCTGTGAACTTCTTGCTTAAGTAGTAGATGGCCTGCTCCCTTTTTTCGGATTCATCGTGCTGTCCCAACACACACCCCATCGACTCATCTAATACTGTCATGTATAGGATAAGAGGTCTTCTGGGCACCGGTGGCACGAGCACATGAGGATTCATCAAACACCATTTAATCCTTTCAAATGCCACTTGACAATCATTGTCCCATTGGACAGACTGATTTTTACACAACAATTTGAAAAGAAGCTCGAAAGTGGCGGTTAACTATGATATGAATCTCGTTATGTAGTTCAACCTTCCCAAGAAACCTCAAACCTGCTTCTCGGTACGTGGCTCGGGCATCTCAAGGATTGCTTTTACCTTGTCTGGATCCACCTTTTTTCCCTTCTGGCTAATGACAAAGCTGAGAAATTTTCCGAATGTACACTTTGCGGGATTTAGCCTTAACCTGTATTTACGCAATCACTTAAACAACTTCCGCAAATTGACTAGGTGTTCCTCCTTCGTCCTTGATTTGGAGATTATGTCATCCACGTAGACCTCGATCTCTTTATGCATCATGTCATGGGAATAACATCACCATCCGCTGGTACATTGCCCCAACGTTCTTCAGCCCAAATGACATCACCTTGTAGCAGAAGGTTCCCCATAGAGTAATGAAGGTTGTCTTTTCCATATCCTTCGGTGCCATCTTTATTTGATTGTAACCCAAAAACCCATCCATGAAAGAGAATAGGGCAAAACTGGTCATGTTATCTACGATAACATCGATGTGCGGCAAAGGAAAGTTATCCTTTGGACTGACTCGATTTAGATCCTGATAATCCATGCACATTCTCACCTTCCCATCCTTTTTTGGGACCGGCACGATATTGGTGACCCATTCTGGGTACCCAGCAATGGCCAAAAAATTGGCATCGAATTGCTTCTTCACTTCCTCATTTATCTTTAGGGACATCTCAGGTTTCATTCTCCTCAATTTTTGTTTTACTGGGGAGCACTCGGGATTCAGACTAACTTATCTTAGGCGTTCATGGACATACAAGTGCCGACTTTGACCTTTTTTTCTTCACCAACGCCTAAATTCACTATCTTTGTCTCTTCTCAGTGCGGCTTCACCTCCCTTTCTTCTTGCTCCACCATTCTCCTCAAATCTGGCGGATGTCCCTAATCCTTATTTTCTTCCTCCTCGGCTTGATTTACCAGTTGCTCAAAGTCAACATCCGGGTCCTCGGTATCACTACCTTCATAGGACTCATTGTTGGATCCGCATCAAATCATTTAATTGCAACGAAAATAAATATGCAGAAGAATGAAATGGACGAAAGTGCGAGAGAGAGCATATCAATAAAAAGGGTCGTATATTTAATATTGCGGGAACATTAAAGCAAGAGGTATGCCCAACAAAAGAAGTAGACCCTAAAGCCTAGGCCCAGCAATAGGGTTCAAACTACTGGATTACACTGGATTTAACACTGAAATCTCGGGTCACTCCATGATCCACCAATTCTTTAATTCAAAACCCGGGGAGCACGGCTGCACCCAACTTGGCTGCTCTTAGTTGGTTTCTTCGTCTAGCACAACAACCTGATTCTCATGCATCCACCTCGCGTTGATAAAGCTCTTGCTAATGTGGCAGATAAGGACCCTCTCCATCTACAGTCCCCGCCCTTGTAAATGGGCTAGGCTTCTTTCTCTCCTTTCTAAGGCGACCCTTCTCTTGTCGGCATGTGTAGGCTCGTAACCCAGACCAAACCTCCCATAGTTTTCAACGAACTTCACCAAGCTTGTCGTGCCATCACCATACCGGCCTAAACCCATTCCTAGCTCATACCTATCCCTTAACATGACTTGGGCCACCATCAAAGAGGCACCAGATAAACGTGGTTGCATCGGAGGAGCCTCCATATAAGCATTGTTCACAATTTCTAGTGCTTGAAAAGATGTTTCCAATGACTCTTCCACAGCTTCCACATAGGGTGTAGAGGATGGACAACTCACTAGTATATCTTTTTCACCCGACACTATAACCAGCTGTCCTTCCACCACAAACTTTAATTTCTAGTGCAACATTGACGGGACCACCCCAACAGAATGGATCCAAGGCCGACCTAGCAGGCAATTGTAGGCGGGGTTTATGTCCATTACTTGGATAGTTATCTAGCATGTGTGTGGCCCAATTTGAATAAGGAGATCGATCTTTCCTCTCACGTCACGCCGGCTACCATCAAAAGCCCTTACCACCATGAAACTTAGCCTCATATGCGATGCGTCAAATGGCAGCTTATCCAATGTAGTTTTGGGCATGACATTGAGGGAAGAGCCATTGTTAATGAGTACCTTGGCCACTATGTGATCTATGCATTTGACGGACACATGCAAAGCTTTGTTGTGTCCCCTGCCCTCAACTGGCATCTCCTTATTGGCAAAAGTCAGGTAATTGTTTACAGTGATGTTGTTGACTATGCCCTCAAAGCCGGCTGATACGTTTTGCGCTACATAGGCCTCATTCAAAATTTTGACCAACAACGCCCGATGAGGCTCGGAGTTCATGAGCAGCCCTAATAGAGAGATCGTGGCTGGATTTTTGTTCAATTTCTTAATCACTTTGAATTCACTCTATTGAATGATTCTCAGAAATTCAGTCGCCTCCTCAGCTGATATATCTCTCTGGCTAAAGTTGTCTCTTTCCTCTATAAGCTTCCCAACAAGGGCCTCGTCATTCGTGGTTGGGCCCGTCTTCTCCCTCTCGCCTATATCCGCCTTCGCCTTCCTCTTGTCTTTAGACCTTGCCGGTAGTTTGGGAGGGGCAAAAACCGCCCGCTACGAGTCATGCCACTTGTACCAAAAATATTTGTGATCTTAGTAGCCGGCATGCCATTCCCGACACGTATGACAGATGCGTCCTGCCTTTCATCAGGCCCTTGTACACCATATTTCCATGGTACTGCCTTATCACTCTTGTAAGGGAAGGGTGCTGGCATTTTTGCTATAGGGGGCTGGAAACCTTGGGGTATCTGAGTGGTAATGTCCTTGGTGAAATGGATCACCAAGGGTTTAGGCTTGCTTGGGTTTCTGTCACCCGATTGCATACATACCTCCCCTTCCTCCTTCTTTGCACTGCAAATTTCAATTTACCCCCTGCTTATCATTCCCTGTAGCAACTCCTCAGCTATTGGGCATGTTTCCACATTGTGCGACGTCCCTAGATGCATCAAGCACGAATTTCCTTTGTCATCGTTAAGGTTAATTATACCGGCCTCGCACAATGCTTCCAATATAAACCGCCTGGAAGTCGACACATCCCCTATCTGCTTCAGCTCTCGAGACTTCCATTCTTCCAATGCGTTTACCGTCGAGCCTCCATGATTGGCAAGTGGATTAATCCTTACATTTGGACTATCCTTTTGGAAAGTCAGCCACCTAGCATTAATCAAGCTTTGTACCTTGTGCTAAAGGCCACACATTGCTCGACAGAGTGCCCCGAGACGCCACCATGATGGGCGCATGTGGCGTTAGGATTGTACCATCAAGGAAATGGAGGTTGATAGACTTTTCTGGGGCTCGCCACAACCATTTAGTTGCTGAGCAAGGATGGTAGCAGGTTGGCATACAACATTGGTATTGGGGTGAACTCCGCGAGTTTTCTTTCTGGGAAGTTCCTCATTGGGTTGGTGTTTGTATTGGGGTTGGGATTTACACTTGGTCTGGGCTGTGTAGGGAATGGATTTTGTGGGTGGTGTTGGGGAGGTCTTTGTGGTTGATTGGGCATGCTTGATTAGATGGGCGTTGGGTAGAGGGGAGATCCGATACTGGCCGAGTAATTGTATTGGTGCGGGGGATATTGGTACATGGGGTTGTGAGGGTTTTTTGGGAATTTGGCCATGTGGGTGTTGTGGTTACGGCATGGGCATCTCCCTCCTTTTTCTTTGCCCCACCTATTCCAGTCCTCTTATTGCCAGCACTTGTTGAAGCGGCATAATCGAACTTGCCCCTTCTTAGGCCTACTTCGATCCTTTCGCCCGCAAATACTAGATCTGCAAAACTTGAGGGCATGTAACCTATCATTTTCTCGTAGTAGAACATAGGAAAAGTGTCTACTATCATTGTGATCATTTCCCTCTCCATCATTGGGGGTGCTACCTGAGCCGCAAGATCCCTCCACCTCTAGACATATTCTTTGAAGGATTCATGCTCCCTTTTGCACATGTTTTACAACTGTATTCTATCCATAACCATGTTGGAGTTGTACTAGTATTGCCTGATGAAGGCAACCATTAGATCTTTCCAAGAATGGATCCGGGAAGATTCTAGATTGGTGTACCAAGTGATAGCTGCCCCGACCAAACTCTCTTGAAAGAAATGCATCAAGAGTTTCTCATCCTTTGTGTACGCCTCCATCTTCCAGCAGTACATCTTCAGGTGGTTCTTGGGGCAAGTAGTCCCCTTGTATTTGTCAAAGTCTGACACCTTGAATTTCGGAGGAATGATGACATTAGGTACTAGGCATAGTTCCGCCATGTTAGCAAAAGGGTAGTCTCCACCTCCTTCAATGGCCCTCAACCTTTCTTCTATGTGATTGAATTTTTCCCTTTCCACCATGGCAGGAGGTAGTCTTCCCATCAAAAAATGTAGGGGTTGTAGTTGCGGTTGTGGACGATACTAAGGGTCTTCCAAGGTGTTCGGCTGGGGTAGGCCACCAAATGCTTGTCCTTCAGTTGCATATCTGAGGTAAGGCTAGAAGTAGGCCAGAGTGTTGTCTCGGGGTACTTCATGTGTCTCCCCCATGGGTTGAGTGACATATGCATGCGCAGACTGAGGTTGTTGTCTCTCAAGGGGTATAGGAGTAGAGTGGTCAACGTCCTCATCGACACATGTACAACATTGGGTGGTGCATAGTTGGGAGGCAGGCCATACAGTGTGAAAGGATGCTTGCTCTGGACTTGCGCAAAATGGGGGCCACCTGTACTTCCTAATGCCTCGCCTCCCTGACTTACCATATCTAGGACTGGATGACTTACTTGATTCACACCAGATGGGTGAGTTGGGTCTACCTCTGTGGCGACACTTGTAGTGGCGACTGCAGCCACGTTGACCTCCATCATTTTCCTCATGCTTATCATGGCCTCCATCATGGTGGTCATTTGGTCTTTCGTGGCCTCCATGTCGGCCTTCATCTGTTCCTGAACTTCCTCTATCTCGCTCATGACTCTAGCCTTGGCACGTGTTCGGTAAGGGTGTCGTAAAGTGCATTCATTCTTTTTGGTTACTATGATTACTTTTTGATGATGACAATGACTGCTAAAAATAGAAATATGACATAATGAGTTTGTTCTGTGTTCGTAGTTTAGGATCCTAATGGAGGGGATCGAAAGTTTGCTATCCGGTGATAACTCCCAAGGGTGCTTGTATGTAACTTTGAAAGGCTTCTAGAGATATCATCCTCTTTGGTAACAACATTGTGGCGGTAGGGACTACCAGCGACAATGCATTATCAAGAGAGGAAAACTCTAGATGAGGCTTCACTGTTATCAAGCGAGTTGGAGACCCAGCATGACCACAGATCGACCTCCACTTCCTATGTCTCACACAGACCCAAGTATAGGGCCTAATACTTCAATGTGTGTGCAAAGGTGTAGGTGCCATGTGTGCACAAAACAAACAAATATTTCTAACTACGAACGTAATAGATAGACATGCACACACCAAACACAATATCATAGCAAGAGGTTATATAAAAATATGGACAAAACAAAAATACAAAAGAGAAAAGGCAACCTAAACAAAGAAAAAGTCACGATAAAAATTGCACACTGACCGAATGGCTTAACTCTCTAACAAAGTCCCTAATGGAGTCGCCATCTGTCGCAACTTACCTTTTTCATCTTGTACGGTAAAAACATTAGTGAATGATAGTCGCCGAACGAAATTGGGGTTTGACAACAAGTATTCTTGATGCAATCCTACCCCGCAAGGGCATTGGCTAGAAGACTCCAAGTAGATTGGGCTAGAGATCCAAGGGAAGGCCCTAGGGTTCTCATGAGCCTTAGGGTAGATTTCGAGCCCATGGGCTAAGTATGAGCCCGCTTATCTTTGTAAATATTAGAATAGGTTTTTCCTTCGTCTGGGCCTTGTATTTTGGCCATTCTAGTAGTATAGGGTTTTAACCTTGTATTTCGGGGCATTTTGAGTAGTCTTTGTAATAAGGACTTTTTTTGTTATTTTCATGTTTTTTGTCATGGGGGTGAGCTTAGCTATTATAGGGGGTGTGTAGCTAAGCTCTAGCTTCTCATCTCAAGGAGGTGAGCTTAGCTATTAGAGAGGTATGTGTAGCTAAGCTCTAGCTTCTTTAGGAATCTTCTTAAGGAAGCTTCTCAAGGAGGTGAGCTTAGTTATGAGAGGGGTGTGTGTAGCTAAGCTCTAGCTTCTCAAGGAAGTTTTCTCAAAGAAGCTTCTCAAGGAAGTTTTCTCAAGAAAGCTTTTCAAGGAAGCTACCTAGTCTATAAATAGAAGCATGTGTAACACTTGTTGTAACTTTGATGAATGAGAGTCTTGTGAGACACAACTCAAAGTTCAACTTCTCTCCCTTTTTTTCCTTCAATTTCGTGCTCCCACCTCTCTCTTTCTCTCCCTCTTTCTTTTCCTCCATTGAAGCATCCTTCCAAGCTTCTTAACCAAGGCTCATCTTGGTGGTGAAGCTCCTTCTTCCATGGCTTATTCCCTAGTGGATCACGCCTCCTCTCACCTCTTCTCCTTTGTCTGCCGCTGCATCTCCATGGTGGAAAATCACCATTAAAGGACCTCATTAAAGCTCAAAGATCCAGCCTCCATAGAAGCCCCACAAGCAAGCTTCCATCAATTCTTAACACCCCTTTTGGTACCTTTTTAGACTCCCTCTGAATCTAAGAACCCAAGTATTGTTTAGCACTAAGTTACTCTTGGCTTTCATAAACAAATGTTTGAATGAATATGTTGCAACCTACCTTACGACGGGACGACGAAAGAAAATAGATAAAAGCCCGTTCGTCTCCTAAGGACAAAACTAGTGGGAGTCGCCACCAATGTTTATTCAAGGAAAACGTTAGAAAAACCAAAAGAGGTTTACGAATTTTGAAAAAAAGAGTTTGGTAGTTATTTACGCATAGGGAAGGTATTAGCACCCCACGCGCCTTTCACAAGGGACGACATCCTTTCATCGAGTGTGCAAAACGTGACTTCAAAATTATTTATTTTCCCTTTATTATTATTATTATTATTATTATTATTATTATTATTATTATTATTTTGAATCGACAAGGGTGCTGCCCTTGCTCCTATGTATCCCCAGGTGCAATGAGAGAATCTGACATACATAGTTCTTTAATAAGAATTTTTATGTCTTTTTGAAAGATTCATTTTAAATGCAAACAAAAAGTCGTTAAGGCGTTGGATGTAACACCCTGAAATATTACTAATTATAAGTCAATGTTTAATTGTATTTATTGTGTTATTTGACTATATGGTTGACTTGAATGAGTTGAGGCATGGCTTGAATTAGTCATGTGTGAATTTCTTGATGTGGATGTTGAGTTATGTGGAGTTTTGTTGAGCTAAGTTGAAATTATGAGATTTCAAATTTTACCTAAACCTATTTCAGTAAAATCGTCATCCCGGATTCATTAACCGTTGGATCGTCTACAAATTTTGTTTGTGGGATTTGCAATATAACATCTTGAGTATGAGATATGAGTTTTTTACCGAAGAAGAAAAATTTGAGTTGGATCAACTGGCCTAGGCGAGCCAAACTCACCTTGGCGAGTGTTGCAGGCTACAAATACGTCCAGCAGCATAAATGAGCCATTTTCTTCCTCCTTCTCTTCCCTTAAACCCTCCCCTAACACCCCCAAGCTCCTCCTCCACCACCACTGACCACCGGTGACCGCCATGAGCCGCCTTTGCTTGCCGTCGGATCACCGCACGGAGAAGAACAGTTTAATCGGAGCGGAATCTTCAAAACTCAACTCGAGGATTTGGTAGAGAATGAAGCCTCCAATCCTTCCTTCATGGTTTCTTCAAGGTAACCATGATTCTAAGCCTTCTCCTTGTTAGTTTGAGCCTATCTTTGCATCTTTTCTGACTTGGGAACCATTATTGGATGTTTTTACACTTCCTTTGAAAAACCCTTGAAAATGAGACATTGTAAAAGTTATCTTTTTATAACATTGATGTTATTTTTGTGACCTTCACTAAACCCCATTCACATTGGCATGATCGGAATTTTAAAATGATGTCTCCTTTTAGTAGAATCTCAAAACACCCCTTTAGCCCCTTTTTAAATTGAATGGGTATTTGACCCAAAAAGTGAATATTAACCTTGTCATTGAAATCTATATTGAATTATCTTTGATTTGGTATATAGAGCTCTATGTTTGGACAAACAGACGTGAACCTAAGAGATCTTAGAACAATGCCGCAAGGAACTAAGAGAGAGATATAGATAGGTGAGGGGAGTTTATTATCATTTACAGTTTTTAATACCATAGTTGGGGGTCAAGGAACCTAACTATGAGGACGTATGTTTGTCCCTGTTGCATGCTAGTTTTCAAGAAAATAATTGATGTAAGCTCCATTGGAGCTTGTAGGCCTAGGATATTCTTCATCAATGGATTCCTTTGCTTCTTGGAAGATAAATGGCAGCGGAATGGAGAAGGAAGAGAGAGAGGAGACGCCACTTCAAGGAGAAGATGAGTCTAAAAGAAGCTCACCACCATAGGAGGCCATGGATAAGAGCTTGGAGGAAGAAGGAGATGAATGAAGGGAGAGGGAGAGAAGAGCACGAAATTTTGTGCTCTAAAAGAGCTTTGAAATATGAAGTTTAATTTTCAAATCATCAAAGTTGAAAAAATGCACACACATGACCTTTATTTATAGCCTAAGTGTCACACAAAATTGGAGGGAAATTTGAATTTCAATTCAAACTTCACTTGAATTTGAAATTGAATTTGTGGAACCAAACTTTGGAGCCAAAATTTCACTAATTATGATTAGTGAATTTTAGTTATGTTTCAGCCCACTAATCCAAGATCAATTCCAAGATTCTCCACTAAGTGTGCTTAGGTGTCATGAGGCATGTAAAGCATGAAGGACATGCACAAAGTGTGACTATATGATGTGGCAATGGGGTGTAGTAAGCAAACGCTCACCTCCCCTTCTAAAATTTAATTGGATTGGACTTCTACCAATTGAATTAAATTTTATTTCCCAACACACACATCAAATATTCACTTAGTGCATGTGAAATTACAAAACTACCCCTAATACAAAAACTAGTCTAGGTGCCCTAAAATACAAGGGCTGAAAAATCCTATATTTCTAGGGTACCCTACCTACATTATGGAGCCCTAAATACAAGGCCCAAAATTAATGAAACCTTAATCTAATATGTACAAAGATAAGTGGGCTCATACTTAGCCCATGGGCCTGAAATCTACCCTAAGGCTCATGAGAACCCCTGGGCCTTCTCTTGCATCTTTGGCCCAATCTTCTTGGAGTCTTCTATCCAATGCCCTTGGGGGGTAGGATTGCATCATTCCCTCCCCCTTGAAAAGGATTTGACCTCAAATCCAGAGGTTCTTGAAACTCATGGATTCTTTCCTTAACATCTGTAAAAAGAATAAAAACATATGTATTAGTGATGTTGGGTATGTTAGAGTATGGTAAGGACTGAAAACCCCTTTCCTGGCCATCTTCCCATGAGAGAATATAGTTCCTCACCCACTCAATGAGTGGTGCTACATGTATATAAAAATATGGGACAAACCTTTTGTAAAAGTTTGCTAAGATATTGAAGTCCCAAATTTCCTTTATACTTGGTGGAGTAGGCCACTCAAGACTGACCTTTATTCTCTTAGGGTCCATGGGAAGCCCTTGATCACTATTTAAAAAGTTAAGGAAAGTAATGGAATAAAATATACCTTTTTCTTTATTTTCATGTTGATTATTCCTACAAAAAATTATGACAAACCTAAGGTGTCCCACATGAGCACCTAGGTTTGCATTGAAACAAAAAATAAGAACAAACCTACCTAATGAGTCGCTATGTACACAAACCATGAAGATGTTGGATGCAGGAGTGATTTTACAAAAGAGTATTGCACCACTCAACATATTCATCATACCACCTATCATAGGGATTTGGTGCCTAATAATACCTATTTTAGGCACCAACAAAGCACAAGGATTTAAGCTCTTGTGAACCAAACCCTCATCCAACAACTTCTTTACTTGAGTAATAACCTCAAGCTCAAGAGGTATGGCGGTGCTAAGGGATGTTTCCCTTGATAGGAGAAGGTAGAAAGATTGTTTAAGAAGGAGTTCTATTTTAATATCACATTTTGTTGCAAAATGATTTTCCTTGTTAACAATCTTCTTGGAGGAATCCTTTTCCTCCTTTTCCTTCCCCTTGGCCTTTGAAGACAAGGCCTTATTATCCTTCTTTTTCTTTTGTTTTTCTAGTTTTTCTTCCTCATCCCTCTTATCTTTCATAGTTAGTTGATCTTTGGCTACCTGTGAAGGTGTTTGAGGATGCAACACAAATTTAGTGCCAAGATGGGTGAGGGTAATTTCATTAGTTAGGCCATTGTAAATGATATTCCTATCAAATTGCCATGGCCTTCCTAAAAGAATATGTCTTGCCTCCATGGGAGCTATATCACAATTAACTTCATCCTTATATGTCCCAATGGAGAAAGGTACCTTCACTTGTTGGTTAACTATCATTTCCCCTTGCTCATTGAGCCATTGAAGTTTATAAGGTTTTGGGTGGGGAATGATAGTGAGGTTCAACATGGAAACTAGTCTTGTGCTACAACAATTGTAACAAGATCCACTATCCACAATGAGAGAACAAGTTTTATCTAAAATTTTGCATCTTGTATGATAGATGTTCTCTCTTTGGGATTGAGATAGATCACAAGATTGACCTCCAAGGAGCCTTCTAACCATTAAAAGGTCACCTTCTTCATGGGGGTAGACTTCCTCACTAGACTCTTTACCCCTTACTTCATCTTCACTTCCACTAGAGGAAGGGAAAGAAGTAGTCTCCTCTTGACTACTATAAATGTCTTGACCCCTCATAATCATGGTTTTCTTTGTGGGGCATTGAGAGACAATGTGACCTCTCCTAAGACATTTGAAGCATTTAATGTTGCTAGTCCTTTCTTGGGAACTAGTCTTAGGGGTGGATTTCTCTATGGTCTTACCCTTATCTTCCTTGGGTTTTGAAGGTGCAGCCCCCAAAATTCCTCGGGCTTGGTCCTTCCTTCGATAAGAGTGAAAGTGTGGCGTCCCTAAATTAATGACTGGTTCGATAGTAATGATTTAAATAACAAAAACCATGGTTAATTTTTTTTTCTTCTTTTTCTTTTTCATTTCTTTCTCTTTTCACCATAACTAGGTTTAGAAGGAAAATCCCCACTATAGAGTCCTGAATGGCCAGTTCATAACTCTATTCGGAGTCATTTCTTTCTTACCGCTCATAATCTCTAAACTATTTTGCTGTTTCAAAAGGGAGAATGTACCAGCCATTACTTTAGGTCGTCACGTGAAAATAAAAGAATAAAATACGGTCGATAAACTCTTTTACAAATAAAGTTGCTAATGCTTTCTTTTCAAATAACAAGATTGATCATAAATGCATTCATCATTTAAAGCTGTCCAAAATATGGGAGTTTTACAAAATATATAGTGTCATCCAGAGCAAAGGTGTCCACAGTGGTGGCTTCAGCCACATGTATACAATCATCAAATTCCTATACAACAGGTCTACCCATACAAAAACAAAAGAGTAAACCTAACAGTCAGTCCTAGATACACCCACCCTCAAAAAGTATATAAAACTAGTCCATGGAACTGTCCACTATGATGAAGAGCCTCCATTGGTCGCCATCTCTCTCGGGCCACTATCCTCCGTAGAGTCTGCCTCAGATGCCGACATGACTTCCTCGGGAGAATCCACCTCAGGAAGTGGGTCCTCATCGCCCTCTAGAAAGTCAAGAGCATCCACAGCAGGCTCAGGAGGTAGCTCCTCGGGATCCTCCTCAGGGTCTTCCTCGGACGACGTTACCTCAATCAATTGGACTGGCTCCACTAGACGATATGGTGTAGGCGTGGGTAGTATCCACTCCACAGTGCGCTGAAGCGTACGCGCCGGTTCATCTGGATGCACCAATGAAGTAGCCGTAAATCGAATAGTGCCCCGAAATCGGCACCTCGTGTTGCCTTCGAGGGTCTCCCAGGCTCCCTCTAGGCACTCCATCTCTACTCGATCATGGATTAGCTGCGCCGCCATCACGATCTACAAGGAAGAAAAGAAAGGGGTAGACTCTTTCACGAGAATCTAACTATGCCGCAACACAATGCTTCTCATAACCATTACATGCAAGTAAAAGGGGTATCTTAAGGCTTTTCATCTCTGGTAATCGATTACACAGCCTTGGTAATCGATTACCAGAGGCCAAACTCGAATCACACAGCTTCAGGACATGAAAACCTAAAAAAGGCACTGTGTAATCGATTACACATACCTGGTAATCGATTACCAGTGACCCATTCCTCTGTGTAATCGATTACACAGACTGGTAATCGATTACCAGAGGCCTCTACAACCTGCTGCCTTCAATTCTAAGCCTGGTAATCGATTACACCCCCTTGGTAATCGATTACCAGAAGCCCTCATGGCTTCCTGACCTCGTTTTCAAGCCTGGTAATCGATTACACCCCTTAGTAATCGATTACCAGAGACCATCTTAGCCTCCTGTCTTCATTTTTAAGCCTTGTAATCGATTACCCACCCTTGGTAATCGATTACCCACCCTTGGTAATCGATTACCAGAGGCCATAACCCATATATCACACAAGATTCACAGCTGGCCAGCCACCACAAGCCTCCTTGCTTTGTGGTCTTTGTTCCTTTTATCTGTTGACTGCCAGGAGCTCGCCTGCTTAGGTACATCACAGGTTCTCACTGACCGACTATGCCCGGGTTGGGTCGGGATTGGTCAAGCTTGGTTTTGGGAACTAGCACCCCACCTGACGTCCCCAAGGTCTCCTGACCCCCGCGACATATCTCCAAGTACCACTCTGTGGTCAACGAATAAAAGCAGGAAGTTTCACCCTTCTATACTTCCTCATCTCAAGCTTGTAGGATTATGGGGTACCCATCACATGTGGTACTAGGTGGTGGTCGGGCGATGGTGCACAACAAGTTTTCCACATCCACAAATCGCACATAAACCCACCATCCCCTGTTGCCCACCTCCAACTGAGCTCACGTACTCCCATGTAGCCCATATCCTCGTTTCTCTCAACACCGGGTCCCCAACAATCCTCCCAAGCTTCCCCAACATCCAAGTAACTCAACATTCAAACAACACAAACCATCACAGCCAAGAAAATAGGGCAAAGGCAGAAAACTCTGCCCAAAACACCAACCAAAATCACAGCTTTTCTCACTTAATGACCCCAGTAACAATTCCTTCTTTCCAATTCGTTAACCGTTGGATCGACTCCAAAATTTTACTGGAGGTCTCTAGTACCTAAGCCTACATTTTGACCGTTGGGATCTACTAGCAAACATCCAGAACTCATTCTACATTACTCTTTCCACAACCAGCAAATACATAGCATTTTTCTGCACTTGTGCAAAATCCTGCTGCACAATTTCACAGCAAAAATCTGCACAAAGTGCAGATTTCGAAAACCACACTTCCCCTCATCCAATCTTGCCCAAATCAAATCCTACAAGTCCCAAATCATGTATCAATCATGTCTAAACCAAAGTCAAGCTTCAAACCACAGCAACACAAAATCTAGGTGTCCAAAACCCCTCAATTTAATGGATTTTCTAGGCTTGAGAAGTCAAATTGAGAATGGGACAAATTTGAAGCAAACTCTCACCTCACACAAGTCTATAACATCAATTTAAACTTGTTTAAACTGGATTTACGCTTAAAATCTCACCGAATCAAAATTTGACTCTTCAACACCCAAATTTACCCTAGAAATGGCTCTTTATTCACTTTGATCATTTGTTTTTCTCTCTAGCTCAGCCTAACCTTTCTCACATGTCCTAAATGGCATTTCAAGATAGGATTACCTCATTTTAACCTCCATTTACCACATAATCCAGATTTAACCTTCCCACTCTCAAAGCCTCACTCTTTTTCCACTCATAACACCACATTCTCACTTCCTAACCCTAGGTTAACTCTACCCTTCATCTCTAACAGTTTTCCATAAGCAATTTCAGTACATAAACATCACAAGCATCATCATAAAAACCCTAAAACAGAATGGGTATGTTTAACTCTTCCAAACATGGCAATTTCAACATGCTTTCAACAAGTTTCTTCACAAATAACTATCATGAAGCAGAAAACTAGCAAAACTACCCATCATATCTCCCAAAACCCCATACCCACGAAAATCAAAGGAGAAAGAAGTCTACCCAAACCTGAAATTTTGAAGTCCCACACGTAGAGACGCGCTTCACGACTCCGAAAGTGCCCTCATTTCGTGATTTGGAGCAGAAATGATGGCCAAAGGTTGGAGCTTTGTTTGGAGCTTCAATGGAGAATGGAGGAGGAAAGAATGGCAACGTGAGGGAGAGAGGAAAAAGGCTTCTGAAAAATGTGGGGCTGAGTGAGGAGAGAGAGAGTTGCTTTTTAATTTTAAAAAGGCTTTTTCCTCATTTCTTATTATTTTATTATAAACTATGCCACATGTCTCCATTTGAGTGGAGCAAAAAGGGCCCACTTTCCCTTTTGATTGTGACTCATACTCAGTCACAAGCAGTGAGGAAAATCTTACCTTTGAAACGATAAAATCCTACCTCGATTTGCGTGCCATTTCTCTGGTTCCAGTTCCTCGCGTTTCTCTGTGTCCGTCGGGGCCAGTTTTTGAAAGTAGGCAATATATATATCATAACGCTCAGAATAAAACCCCGAGCGTGGTTCAGAGGTTGGTTTCGTTAAATTTTAAGTCGCACGCAAAACGATGATTTTTAAACTAATTAATTAAGAATTAACCCATAACCTCCCAGTTATGGATTTCTCTTCCTTAATTAGCCTAACCCGCATATCTTGCCCCCACTATTCCTACTTCTACCAATAACATATAGGCATAGACACTGAATAATACTTATATATATATATATATATATATATATATATATATATATATATATAATCATTCAAAATACATCGTTTCCAAAAATTCCGGGTAGAAATTTCCAGGATGTCACAGAAAGCCATAAGATTTTGAAGAAGGCTTTCTTTTAAGTTGTTGCTCCACTCTTATACAAAGTTGGACTAGCTCATCTAGGTCCCTATATGGAAAGAGTTCAACCTTACCCCTCACTTCCATATTAAGCCCACTAAGGAACCTAGCTATGCTTGTTCTTTCCTTCTCCCTAAGTCCAACTCTTAAAAGGAGTAGTTCCATTTGTTGTCTATATTCTTCAACACTCATACTCCCTTGTCTAAGCCTTTGGAGCTTGTTTATAAGCTCCCTTTCATAGTAGGAGGGAATGTGCCTCTTCCTAAAGGCACTCTTAAGATCATTCCAATACTCTACTGGAGGATCCCCATGAATCCTTCGTTCCCTAACAAGTGAAGTCCACCAATAAAGGGCATACCCTTGAAAGCTAAGGGTAGCCAATGGAACTTTTCTCTCTTCGCTAATATGATGGCAAGCAAAGAGTTGTTCAACCTTCATTTCCCAATCTAAGTACGCCTCAACATTATCTTTTCCATGGAAATATGGGAGGCTAATGTTAACCTCTTGAGGCCTTCTATCCTTTTCTTTTCTTTGGGAGTGATGTTTAGTATGTGAACTATGGTGCCCTCTATAATAGTCGCTAAGTTCTTCACTTAAACTCTTGCAAGAGTCATGACTACTATAGGAGGCATGTTTTTCTATTTTCATTTCTTTCATTATTTTTCTTCTTTCTTCCTCTCTTATTTTCTATCTTTCATCTTGACTTATTTCTTCCACTCTTTTTTTACCTTTTTCTTTTCTCTCTTGTTTTTCTTTCCACAACTTAAGGGATCTCAACTCATCTAATATCTTATACAAGGGGTCCTTAGGAGTAGAACCCTCACCATTAACACTAGATGAAGAATGAAGACTCATGTTGGTTCCTAAGTTATGGTTCTTTCTTGTTGGGGGTTTGAAAACAAAAGGTAAAAGAAACTATGGTTGAAACTAGCCAAAATAAACACTAAAAGAGGTGTGAAAGATAAGGTAAAAACTAATTGGTAAAAGGCAAGCTATCTAGGCGGTTTGACAATGGAGGGTAAAGGAAATAAGCTATGAAAGTAAGCAAGAAATTAAAGTGCAAGAAATGCAAACTAGGCGGATCCTAAGAGTGTTTGGATGACCTCATTTAAGGTTCCCAACAAAACACTCACTATCCTAAGGGAAAATTGCCTAAAATTATTACACACAAATGGAAGTAGGGTGACCTAGCGGAGGCTCCCAACTTACTTCCAATGAAAGGCCATTTTGTTACAAAATTTTAAAGCAAAGCAAATTGCCAATTACAAAATTACAAAGAAAAAAGTCCTCAATTGTGTTGGCTATTCTCTCTTTAGTGTTTCACTCAATTTGAAGTGCTTCTTAGTCCAATAGCTCTTAAGGTGGTTGGCCCCTTGTTTCTTGACTCAAATTCTTCAAGATATGACATCAATCCTCCTTCCAATTCCCTATATGGCAACCCACAAACAAGGAAACAAAGAGACAAGCAATAACCAAAGACCAAAAAAAATGAAATGAAAGCTAAACCAATGGAGTTTTAACAAGACATATTTTCAAGGATTACTCAACAATTAAAGCAATGAAAAGGACATAGAAGCAAGCTAGGACTCAAAGAGAAACTTAGAATGGCTCTAGAGTAGAGTAAAAAAAACTACAAAAAAAAGACTCAACAAACCTCTAGCTTTGACACTTGTTTTCACAGTAATTTTCAATTGAAATTTCGGAACTAATATTGGTATAACATAGGCACCAATTATAGAATAAATTTTGAGCCAAAACAACAAACACACTTCCCTTTCACTTATTTTTTTCTGGATACTGATTTTTCTGCCAACTTGTGTGATTTTTAGTATTTTTTCCTTTTATCCAAATCACTTGGTTCTTATTTTATAACTTTTTTCCCAGATGTGTAGAAAGTTCATTAAAAATTTCAACTCAAAATTCGAAGTAACCAATTCTCAGTAATTTTTACAAGTTTGTATGTCCAAGCTGCCAGCACCTGCGATTTTTTTTAAGCATGGTATATTGATTGCCTTGGGCTTACTTTCAACCTTCCTATGTATTTTGAAATCACTAGGATTGTTTACACAGTTTTAGGAGTTCACTATTCACTTAGGATCACCATTTCAGCCTGAAATTCCATCACCAAAAGTCAAATTCCCAATAGAC